>NC_092689.1:23826562-23956562 GCF_964275005.1 Diadema setosum | reverse complement strand
CAGTTTTGCAACTTGAATTGTGGTAAGAGGATAACTTGAAATCAAATTGTGCATTACTCTTCAATCAGCACTGACTCACATTTGTTGTCATAAGATTGATGAATGATAACATGAGCTGCTTCCATTGGCGGTAGAGGGCATGGTGAGGAGATAGGGGAGGGGTTGGAAGGGATCAAACTAACCTGAGCATGACTGCAGGAAGGCTAGAGAATCATACATCATGTGCAATCTGAAATGAAATGTAGCATTCACAATATCAATACCAGTGTAGAATTCAGGAACTGTGTGTATGTTTGGCTACAAATGTATTTTCTGATGCTAGGGTTGTTATCCAATGAACGGCAATGTGCCCTTCAAATCAAAGCAGAAACCGACTGCCTGAATTTAATACATTCTTTTAACCTATTGAGGACAAGCTGATGTTGTTGTAACACACATCTCCAATAGAGACCTACCTGAGTTTAAAAGGTGTGTACAGTTCCGGTCGAGGTGAGGATTTAGCTTTTAACGTTTTGTGAGATATTCAGAAACCACTTGTCAAAGAGCATGCAATTCTAAGGGGTATCAAAAGTTTATTTAATGAAGATCGGTTTTGAGATGGCTGAGATATCCAAAAACAATGTGAAACAAAGAGATCCCAATAAAAGGCGTGGCCTGTCACCTTTTATTATTATCACTTTTTGGGATATCTCAGCCATTTGAAAACCAATTTTTATGAAATAAATGTTGAATCCTTTTTGAAATTACATTCTCTTTCATATTTCATAAGAGAGATTTCTCATTATCTCAATTAGGAATGTTCAAAACATGAATCCCCACCTCAACCAGTACTGTACAGTCCCTTTAATCAGTTAGTCTTCAATAGGTTAAATAATTTAATGAAGTAAAATTTCTGGGGGGTTTTCTCTTCCATCTATAAAATACTTGAAAGTTAATGAATCTAGTGAAGTCCCTTTACCCATGCCCACTTGAAAAAGGGATTTAAAAGTTAGGTACGTAGTTAAAAACTCTTTTTCTTTTTCAAGAAAGGATATCACAAGAATGAATGAAAGAAATGTTGCATTGTGATGTGATGTACAACTTATTTTTATGCCTCCACCATGAGGTGTTGCCATAGGCATTACGCTTTCAGGTTCCCGTCCATCCATCTCTTTCCGTTTGTCTGTCTGTCTGTCTGTCTGTCCATCCTTTAGTTCATAGTTAATTTTTTTAAATGGCATTGGATAACTGGCATATGTGTACAGTGGACTCCTGTTATAACGAAGTCATCAGGACCAGCAGTTTTCTTTCGTTGTATCAAAATTTCGTTATAACCGAACAAATAAACAATAAAAATACATAGAGCGGATAATGTTGCATCTTGAATTTTACTTCGTTGCAACCGGAATTTCGTTATAACCGCGTTCATTACAACGGGAGTGCACTGTATATGAGTGGATTAAGCTGTGCCTATCACCTTATGGGTGCACATGCTCAATATCAAATGTTTTAGGTCATGGTCAAATTCTAAAAACTTCACTCTTTCTCCTGTGTCTCTCAATGCCTGCAGGTATTCTCATGAAACTTGTGTGTAAACATGTATTACTAGGGATTGGTTTACCTTTCTTGTTCCCCATGAATCTGAAATGGCTCAATTGAGGTATCTTTATAAAACCTAGTACATATATTGTATGCACTGCCCGACAATGATATCTCTTGGTAAGTTTTGGGGCAAAGGTCAAAGGTCAAATTTGAATGCTATTTCATGCTGAAGCTATGCTATCTTCTCCGTACCCTACTTTGGAAATGACTCAATGCATGCCATGGTACACTTATTCAAACTTTGTAGATTCATGCACTACCACACAATGATTCTGGAATGAAACATTTTGGCCATGGGATCAAAGGGCATATGAAAAAATGCTCAAAAATTTCATAATCATTTTCCGTATTTTAAAAATGGCTCAGAGTATTGTTATGAAAATTGGTTTATATAGATTACCAAATAGTGATTCTTTGGAGAAAGTTGTGGGCCATAGGTACAAGGGTCAAAGGTCAAGTGAAAATACTCAAATTCTTGAATAATTTCTCTCTGAAACAGTTTTGTCATCCAAATGAAATTTAGTTCAAGGAATGTGTAACCACTCAAAACATTTGTGGATTGTGGCATCACACTTTCAAGCATGTTATTTCAATATCTTGCCAATATATGAAACTGTCATCTCATATTGTCACGATGTACTGTAGACCTATTTGGAGAAAAATGCAATATAGCAGAGGCATACCAGTCACCATAGTGACATTTCTAGTTTCAGTAGATCCTGGAAATGAAAATGTCTATGCTTTTAAAGTGTAATGGATGATGATTTCCCTTTGCTTTCAAACTGCTTTCAATAAAACATGGTCTGTTGTTCTGTCATTCTATCGATGTAAAAGTTTGTTAAAGAACTGTTTTAAATAGTCCATATTCATAATATTACACCCCAGTATTTTTGTGTGGTGAATATTCCTTCACTCTCGGGTGCATATAAGGCCAGAGGCTGTTGAGTGCCCTTTGAGTGGTCTAGTCTTAGCATCCCCAGGCACTAATTATTCCTGATCCAAATGACACGCATAATGACTGATCACAGACACCATTGATCTGTCACCAGTTTAATTAATTGGGCATTAATTGGCAAGAGCTTGTCAGCAGGCATGTACATTACTCTAGCTTTAATTGCATGAAAGGCCTGCTCCTGCAAAGTGTGTAAGTACTATGGCTCAGTGCTTAACAACCTGGTGTAACAATATTTCCACTGGTGAGAAAAGTTTAGTAAGATTGTGAATGAAGAATTGATGTGCAGTAGGATCCCAGAGTGCATTAACCCTGATTTTTTTTCCCCCTCTGGTATCTAGTGCTATGTTAAAAAAGTGTGTGAGAATGTGTTTGGGCATGTGACCACATGAAGACAGTAAATTAGAGATGAGATTAGTATGGGGATGTGGACCTCTTACTCATACCCAAGACTTACGTGGAAAAGGTTGTGCCCCAGTAGATCGAGCGCAGCACACTAGACCTTCAGTGCTGTAGAAACGTGACCTGTTTTATATCTTTCATGTTGTATAATGGTCACTGCAACATGAGGTTCTGTTTTGGGGGTTTTTGTATGGAAAAATAAGTTTTCTGTGATTTTCTTTTTTTTTTGGGGGGGGGGGGGAGGGGGAGGGATGGAGCTAATCTGACATGCTGCAGTTGTAAAATGTAGCTCTGACTGAATCATTTTTTCAAAACATATTTGTCCTGGTGTGAGTTTCTTCAGTTTGTCTCCCTCTACAAATTGAATTTGTTAACCTGTTGAGGATGAGTCCCGAGTATACTCGGGCAAGCATCTATGGGAAATGCGTGTTGTAGCAAAATCAAACCGTCCTGAACGGGTTAAGATCGCAACTGCTGATCTGTAAATTAACAAACATGTCAGAAAAAAAGGAACCAGTGGGACTCGAACCTGTCATCTACTGCTTACTGGGCAGCGACACTACCACCAGGCTGTCCCTGGTTGCCGGCAGTGACACGATGACTTGTTTGTTAATTTACAGATCAGCAGTTGCGATCTTAACAAATTTGATTTGTAGAGGGAGACAAACTGAAGAAACTCACACCTGAACCTTCACCCCTCTGAATAATATCCTTCTTTCATATTTGTCCTGTCGCACAATACTACTGCACAACCACTACTACATATAAGTTTTAGAACCATTTGCTAATTAATGCAATTCTAGCACTGTGAAACATGAATGCTGTTGAACTGTCTTGATAACCTCTTACCCCTCTACTTGATCAGAGGAGAAGGGTCAAATACATGGTGAGTGAATGAAAAAGCTAGGCTCTTGCCAGGTGAAGCAGGCAGGGGGAGTGATTATCTTTGCCTGCCATGTAGTTACCTTCTGTCTTGCTGCAATGAGTCTCTCAGTTAATCGACTGTGTAGTGTGGAGTCTGATGAACGGTGGTGGTTTGCCTTTGATTCAGTCAACTGGCTCAAATAAGCCAAGTGATGTGTACATTTTACTTAGCTGCAAAGATTTGTGTTATTTGGAGGAAAGCATGTGACCTCATGCACTGGTTTGCTGGTCTGGTGTGTCTGCCGACATTCCATATCCTTGTGGATTAAATCTCATCACTAACGTCTGATGTTGACTTCTTCCTAGATTTTGTGCCTCCGCCATGAAGTGTTGCCTGAGTCATTATGTTTTTGGGTTGTCCATTTATAATAAATTTTGTGGGCAACGTAACTTACATAAAGGATTATGAATCTGCATTGCAAAGGCATGTTGATATGGGTTGGTTGATTCATAGTTCATTGTTCATCACTTGTGTGGGCAAAAGAATATGTAAATGCATGCCATATATTCTGCAATATTTTTTCTATTTCACTTCAGATCTCTTTGATATGCTCCCCTCCCCTGCAAAAACAAAAACAAAACAATCAAAAACAAAAAACGAAACAAAACAAAACATTCAATACCTAGATTCTGTCAGTGACATCATCTGTCACTCACTGGTAAAGTACTGATCACAGGGATTTACACGTATACAAATTAGCGGGTTACAAACTTGAGATTTGTAACCCACTAGCAAGCGTGCATTTTTTGCACATGTGGACACAAAAAACCCCACAAATAAGAGCGATCAGCAGTGCAATGCTAAACAAAAGAAACCTTGCTCTTATTTCTGAATTAGTGCGCTAATTTGCCCCGCTGTGACGGTGTGAACAGTTGGCCAAATAAGCTCGAGTTTTTATATATCCCATCATTCAAAGGGCATGTCACAACAGTGTGCCCTCCATACCACTGAGGCACAAGAACAATAGGTTTATCAATTTATCGATTGGCAATTAGCGGGTTATTTCTGTATGTGTGAATGCTTGCAAAAACCTCCAGCTTCGGAGCGTGCAACCCACTTTATAATTTGTATGTGTGATTTTGGCTATTGGATTAACAAAAGACATGGGAATGCACCTTCCCCTTGACTGGGCACAACTTTCATGTTTTCCTGCCATGTCTTTTCTTAATCATATCGGTAACATGGAAACATCCAAGTTATGCTAGGTCTAGGGGAAGGTGCATTCCAATATACTTCATTAATCATACTAGTACTTTACCAGTGATTGATAGGTGATGTCACTGACAGAATCTTGGTATTGAAGTTTTTGGGGTTTGTGGATGTATATGGCACAATAAGTATACAACTAAAATAATACATAAATAAATAAGTACAAAGGAAAATAAATGAATAAATGAAAGAATGTAATCTAGTAATCTATAGCACATATTAAGTATTCCTTTGGCCACAAAAGTGGTGATCATGGTATTATGAATCAATACAAATCATTTTACAGATGACTGTGAGTTTACATATTGAAGCACCAAACCTTTGATTGCTTCAGAACAATCTAGTGAAGGCAGACAAGTATGGTTGTGTGTGATGCAATTTGTCTACCACAGCCATGCATTGATGGTTTTATCATTTGCTTAGCTCTGAGACAAAACCATGCACCCTGATATATACAGTGCTACTATTAGATATATCTCTTTGATAAATGAGTTGCCAGCTCGTCATGGTGATTATATTGGTCTGTGAAAGCTGAGACTACTACATTGTAGAATCTTTCAGACTCTGTGTCCTAGCTGTATTGAGCCATCAAACTAATTGCTTCTCCCTCACCAGCATCCCAATAATTTACACTTCTCTCATACCTGTTCAATCAATATGTGCACGGCAGATTTTTTATTTTTTTTCCCTCACGTAATGACATAGGGAGCCAAATTTCATTACAAACTTGCCCAGTATGGTTTGAAAGCAGCTACCAGCATTATATTATAGTCAGTACTGGTATTGTTATGAGATTCTGTAACATTGAGGAGGAGATGTGTTTTTAGAAGGGTGGATGGTGTGGTAGCATGTGTGTTAATATTTACCAATCTCATTTTAATGCCAAAATATGTGATGTTGGTGTACAGCATCTTGTTGTCTTAGGGTAGTTTGAGAGTGTCACATCCATATCTCATCTCCTTTTGAGAGGTCGGCAGAATGAACATCTCATTGTTAGTTTGAAAGTTTCTTATGGCTAGACAGAGAAGAGAAACTTTACAGCAGCACAGTCAGGAGTGAGTTTGTTTCCAGTAAGCTATGAATTCATCAAGGTACTGTAATTTATTTAGATACATCATGTAGATGTGTTCATTAGGTGATCCGAGTATCCTCTCGGATCACCTTCTGTATCTGTACGGATTCTTTGTTGGTTCTTCTTCTTTATTTCTGGACAAAAGTTGTGTATCTACGTACTCAGAAAGTACTCAGAGTATCAACTTCAAACTCATACCATATATGTATCATGTCCCAAAGACGACAAATTTTATAAAATCATAGTGATCAGTCGACCGTGACATCACTATGACGTCATTATATGAAAACACATTTTCACTCCTATCTCATTAATGGAATGGAATTTTTCAATGAAATTTACGTCACATATAGTTCAAGTCAAGCGCATTCTACTCATATAATCAAAATTCATATTTTCTCTTAAAACGTGCGCGTACGCGCGCGTTGAAATATTTGTATGCTCAAATCGAGCTCAATTTTTTTTTGCACACGTTTCAGACCAATCGGAGCATTTTTTGAAAAATTGAAAAAATTGGACGGACGCGTACGCGCGCGCACATATACGCACGCACAGCTCTTATGCAATAGAAATTTCCCATTTTTTCACATTTATCGGATGTCTATAATGTCAAGGAATATTTCTACCAAGTTTCAAGTCGATCCGACTCAATATGACGCCACACGGGCCCGTCAAAGTTGAAATTCCGCGCGCGCGTCAATGGTGATATACAGTGCAACAATGCAAAAAAACCGCCAATTTTGAATCCGGTTTTACTCGTCAGGATGGACGGTGACCCCCCATTTTTTTTACATATTCTGAAAGCTGATGAGTTGTACATGTCTTTTCATGGGTTGGCGATGCTGGAAAAATGATGAAAAGATATCAAATTTCTTAATAAAATAAAAAAAGTAAATTTTCAAAATGACGTCATCGAATTTTAAGTTCACTCAAGCATATCTCACTTATTCTTTTGTTGATTTTCATCCAAATTTCAATATGTTGTAGCTTATTAAATGGTCTTTCAGTCATATAATAACAACATTTTGATTGGATGACGGCATCACCTCGTAAAAAGGGATTGAAAGTAACATTGTCAAATTTGACCAGTTTACGTGTTATCTCTATGGGAGTGCAGTTTTTCTGGAAATGAAAACTGACATGACTATCTTTATCGAGCACTAGGTCACTTATGCTTCGGTGAATTTCTCCCATATTTTAGTATGTTGTAGCTGAGACTTTGGGCTATCGTAAGTGTGCCCTTCGTTTTTTCATACGGAGTCGGCATCACGTCAAAAAACTTGGTTGAAATTAAAGCTTATCTTCGATGTATTGAAATATTTCTTCCTTTCTGCAACTTTCTTTGCAATAACTCAAGAAAAACATACCCTATCACCACCATATTTTGCACATGTTTAGTTCATGTCACGTACATTATTTCACAAAATGACAACTACTTGATCAGACACCATCTTGGGTATGTATATTAGGGTCAAAGGTCATAGATGTTTTATCCTGTATCTTGGTGAATACATGTCCTATCTTTCCCATATTTTGCACACGTAAAGACCATGTTACAAGGATCATTTCACAAAATAACCATTTTTGGCTTAGAGGTCATCTTGTCTGTGCAAAGTGGGGTCAAAGGTCATATGTACTTCTTCCTGTATCTTCGTTATGACGTGTTATCTTTATGGGAGGTAAATTTTTCTAGATGTGAAAATTGACCTGATTGTCTTTATCGACGACTAGCTCACTTACCCTTCGGTGAATTTCTCCAGATTTTAGTATGTTGTAGCCAATTTAATACTCTTTAAGTTTTGTTCAATCAAAGTTTTAATCGGATGATGTCTTCACCTCGTGAAAATGGATATAATGTAACCTTGTCAAATTTAACCAGTTTACGTGTTATCTCTATGGGAGGGAATTTTTCTGGAAATGAAAATTGACATGACGGTCTTTATCGAGCACTAGCTCACTTACTCTTCGGTGAATTTCTCCCAGATTTTAGTATGTTGTAGCTGAGACTTTGAGCTGTCGTCAAGGTTTTCTCTATTTTTTCATACGACGCCGAGATTACGTCAAAAAACTTGGTTGAAATCAAACTTATCTTCGATGTATTGAGATATTTCTTTCTTTCTGCAACTTTCTCTGCAACAACTCAAGAAAAACACCCCCTATCATCCCCATATTTTGCACATGTTTAGTTCATGTCACGTACATTATTTCATAAAATAACAACTACTTGATCAGACGTCATCTTGGGTATGTAAATTAGGGTCAAAGGTCATAAATGTATCATCTTGTATCTTGGTGAATACATGTCTTATCTTTTCCATATTTTGCACACGTAAAGACCATGTTACAAGGATCATTTCACAAAATAACCACTTTTTGCTCAGATGCCATCTTGGCTGTGCAAAGTGGGGTCAAAGGTCATATGTACTTCATTTTGTATCTTCGTTATAGTGTATACGGAATTTGGTACCAAAGATGGCAGACCTGACTCCCTTTTCTAAATGAGAATCCAAACATCACACGGCCAATGTTCCTAAACACAGATGAAACCTGTATGGTCATGCCTATATTGGGATCAGAACTCAAATCATTGATTTTCGAAAAGATCGGATCACCTAATTTGTCAGTGTTGACAAATTCCAAGTCTAGTTTTACCTGATTTCATTTTGGAGCATATGGTAGATAAAAAGCAGAGGGAAGCTATGTCACTAGATATTGTACAGCATTACTGCCCTTCGGGTGGTCAGCAGATGATATTAGGTCAAATTATTGTTTCTTTTTGAAACAAAATCATCCTTTTAAACCATTGAGGATGGACTGATTTTGCTACAACACGCATTTCCCATAGACACCTGCCCGAGTATACTCAGGACTCATCCTCAACGAGTTAAAGGTAAAGGGGTTGAAACATATCTAGCGCCATGATTGCTTCTTAATCAATTCATGCTTCATCTTTGTACTTTATACATTTACTAAATCCCCTTTGATGACTGCTTTGTCATACTTTTTTTTTTTTATCCAGACAATGTTGTGGTCATTGTCACTCATGCAAGGAAGGATCAGGCGGTGTATTGGTAGTGAAGTAGAGAATCAGGAATGATGTTTCTGTAGAATTCTCTGGGGATACCATCAATGTACCTTATTTCAGGTTCGGTGAGTGGAACCCTCCCTCAATGTTTCATTGAATATTGCTGATCATGTTCAAATTGAATTTCATACGAGGTTGGAGGTGTTAGGCGAGCTTCATTTCTGATGAAAGTGGATGAGAAAAGTGGCCAGTAGAGTTAACGTTATTTGCCAAATTAGGCTGATATTGCAGTGTAATGACCAACTATTACAAGCCAGGAGGATTTAAAGTGCATAGTCATGCTTCTAGCTTAATCTTACTCCATTGCTCTGGTCATGTAGTTAATCTCACATTTCTTCCTATGTGACAGTGTGTTGCTCCAACATAAATGCTTATTTTCGTCATCAATGTTTTCCTGCATACCACAAACTTTTTTTCTTTTTCATATTTTGTATGCAGCTACACAGTCCAAATGGTTTTGATTCAATTTTTCTGCTTTAAGCAGTTCCAAAACTCCTGACATATTATTCATGTGAATGCAACTACTGCTGAAATGTGGAAGTTATAGGTATCAGTGGTATTTTGGTACCTTTATGGGATATGAGAATTACAGGATGTTCAGACACAAACAATTTATACCAAAATGGTATGGCTGTACTAAAAAATGGTATAGCTATATTGAAAGATTAAAGGAAACCAAAGCCCACATATAAATGTGGATTGTGTGAAAGTAGCAATACTAGTGGAAATATCAGTGAAAGTTTCAGGACAACTCCAAGGACAATTGCTTCAAAAGTTATCAATTTCTAAATTTTCAGTGCCATCATCGCTGCATAAGCTAGAAGAATACTGCACTTTATGATGTCATTATGGACAACAATACAAAGAAAATTCAACATATTTTCACTCTTCTACTATAGTGAAAGAGCACTTGACTTCCCTCTTTCAGAAAGTATGGGGAATAATATTCCCCTTATCATAAAGTGTAAGTCAGTAGCAAGTCAGTAGAATATGTACTTTCATGAAAAATGAAATTTTGTGGAATTCTCCCTATATTTTCTTTATATTGCGGTACAAAATGACATCATAAACAGTACAGTCTTCTTATCCAGCAATGAAAGCACAGAAAATTTAAGAATTCATAACTTTTGAATTGATTGTCCAATTTTCCTCAAACTTTCACTGATGTGTTCTATTAATATTGAGCCTGCTTTCACTCAGTCCACATTTATCTTTGTTCTTTGTTTTCATTTAATGTGTGTGAATGCTGATGAGTGAACATTGTATGATGAAATGTTGTACACCTAATGAAGTGCGGGTCAGGGCATCATTTGGATGTAAAACTAAAAAATAAATCAGCCTTTTATGTACGTCTGAATGTATGGTGACTATAAACTGGTGTAACTGGGCAGGGCTAACGCGAGTGCATGCCAAAGGTGACCTTATCTTACCTCTCAATTCTAGCAGCGACCATACCAACATGGGCAGTGGAAAACTGCCCATCTATACGATACATTTTGTAATCAGGCTGGATATATATCTGAAAGATCTGTATTCTATACAATGACAATTTTATACAACATTTATATCTTTATTTAGTTTCAGTATAAATATTTAGTGTCTGAACAAAGGGATATTGATTAAATGAGTTGATTGCTTTTCTTACCAAAATGACTATCATTCCATGAATGACCAGTCCATCAAAGTCATTGTTTACTGGCCAATTGTATAAATGAAATTATGCAAAAAAAAAAAAAAAAAAAATGCAGACAATTTTGTTGTTGTTGTTGTTGTTGTTTGTTTGTGTGTGTGTTTGTGTGTTTTGTTTGTTTGTGTTTGTGGTTTTTGTTTGTTTGTGTGTTTGTTTGTTGTTGTTGTTGTTGTTGTTGTTGTTGTTGTTGTTGTTGTTTTTTTTTTTTGGGGGGGGGGGGGGTCATGAATCTTTCATCCCAAGACAAAAACCTGCCCCTTTGCAAGGGATGTTGAACTACAAGACATCTGACACTTTACCAATATCATGAAGCCTACGCATTATTTGCCTATAATGATAAAATCACTCGAAGCTATTTTACCAGACATCTACTCATAGCCTTTGTACAAGTCTTTGTAGCTCTCATGTTTTCCCCCTGTTTTATGGCATTGCATGCATCGTTTCTTGAAAGGCATGTGGAAAGGCAGCATTGCCTGTTGTACTGTACATTACATTACATGGTCCCTTTATACCAATCAGAGCTGATGTACACCTTTGAAATGTGTTGATACAAATTGACTTTGTTTATTTCTATTTCATGGTGTTTTTCTTCTACCGCTTAAACGGGCTGCCCTCTAATGTACTATAGTCTAATCACCCACTTTGGGCATATTATGGGAAGGCATCTGAAGTAGAAGCACAGGAGACTGGTGATGAGAAAAGTCAGGTGGAATTACTCATTTCCATTAGAGACCACTTTCAGTACAGTAAGACAGATTGATGGATGTCAACACTAGCCTTGTCACTCTTAGCTCTACCCTTTGCCCTTTCTTTTATCATATAGCTGCATGCATTTTACAGGACACACAGCTGTGACATTTACCTGAAAGAAACATTCTTTGGGCTATCACAAGGGCCACAGAAAATAGGAAAAATGACTATCTCCAGAAAACAATTTTCTGAAGATTTTGCCCCAAGGTTCTTCTGAAGAAGTGTGGGGATTGGAGTGTTGCCCCTTTGCCCTACTGGATGCACTATTCCCCCTCTCCCAAGTATTTACAAATTCAGCAGAGAGGTTATTATGTAATAAGTGCTTTATAGATATTGTGAATTTTTTATTGTTATTATCAAATCAAATAATTATGTAGTTGTTTTCTATACCATTTGTACCCATTTGATGTGCAACATTTTGTTCCAGCCTCTCTGTTTGTCCTAAGTATTACTTAGCACTCTGTATTCCATAGCTGAATATAATTCTAAGCAGGTTTGTTTTTGTATAGTACTTTGTGCTGTGTGATGGTCTTGTTTGGCACTACTTAGCCAGGGCTCCACACTAACTTTTACTTTTGGTGGCCCAAAGGCAAACATCCGACCTTTTTTAGTGGCCCGAGCAGGCCACCAAATTCTTCATTTCTGAAATTTTGGTGGCCCGACGTGCGTTTTTTGGTGGCCCTGGGCCACCGGGCCACCGTTAGTGTCGAGCCCTGACTTAGCAGATGAAGCATACATTCCAAGTATAGTCCAGCATTTGGGTACTGCAATGTGTAAGGGAGTCAACACTAATTACAGATGCACTCATTTCTAGCATGTTTCAATATGACAGCACATAACCTAATTTTCCTCGCTTATTATGTTCTTGGAATCACTTGGCACACTTAATGCAATTAGATAAATGAGTTAACGCTTGTTTTCGTTCGACAAGGCATATCAAACTTTGTGATTTTGGCTGCACTGTGATGACATTGACACACTGCTTTGCAGACATTTACTGAGACACTGCACTATCTTGTTGCTTTACATTGGGTCTCTTGTTTGTATTACGGCAGACAATTCTGCACATAAAGCTATCTTTGAGGATGATTCATTGTGGATGTGTCAGGTTTTCATGTGTATGTGCACATGTGATCTGGAATATGATTTGCGTATTACAAGGCATAACTTCCATTTTTTTCTTTCTATGCCTCCCCCATGAGGTGTCGCTGGAGGCATTATGTTTCTCGGGTTGTCCGTCCATCCCTCCTTCGGTCCGTTTGACCATCCATCCATCTGTCCATCCATCCTGCTCTCTTTATAAACAATATAGCCATTCATCTAACGTGACGTAGTTCAAGGAAAGTAAATATTGAACACATTTTGTGACAAACATGTCATATTAATAGTTTGCCAATTACATGAAACTGTCATCACACATTGTCAAGATGTACCATAGACCTATTCCGAGAACCATGCATTATGGCAGAGGCATACCAGTCGCCATAGCGACATGTCTTGTTTGAGTTTTTAAATTACCTGTCTTCCTTGAGGTGTTTCATCATGCACTTAATCCTCACACATTAACATAGTCACAAGTTAGTACACTTTTTTTTAAAAAAAATATGTGTATGTTCCTTTTGTGCAGATTATTTACTTTTTATTTTCTTGCTTTTTACTTTAATGATTTTTCTTTTCATAGATTCAGTGTCATGGTTCAGAATGCTGTAGGATTGCATGACAACAGGTAGTCTGGCATTTCTTGACAAATACAATGTATAGACGTTTGATATCAAAAGTTATAGTTTCCTTGTGATTGAAGTGCACTCTGTTATTGTGTAGAAAGCCACACAAAAACAACATAGCACACACAAGCAGATAGATTATACAAAGCAGACATCTGCTGTTTAAATTCATTTCCATCTGAAAGCTGACACATTCTGATGTTAAACCCAAATCTTAACAAATCAAAATCTCTGAAGTCAACAAACAAGTCAATCTGCCTGCAGCAAATGCAAAGCAATGGATGAATGTTTCTAGTGGTCTAAGAGTAATTAGTGTAACTTGAAGTTTACAGATCATGAGTAAATGCATTTATTGATGATAAATCATACAAAAATATCATGAATTTGCCTATGCCCCTTCTTTTAACATATTTTTACTTGGAATTTGGCACATGTGATCCCTATAGTATATAAGTGTACAAACTTCATCTCTTTTCATTGTTGAACAATGCATTGCTAGGATAACCAGATTTTTTTTTTTTTTGAATAGTTCAATTATAAACAAAAAATGCAAAAATATTGAGGAATAAGTTAACTCCCTCAGGTTTGGGTAGGGGTATCAATCACATTCAGTGATAGTTCTAGTTTTGTTATGTGAAAATAACAACAACCTCGACCATGACGGGCCTAAAGCACTAAGCTGAACAGAAGATATCATGTCTTGTGCTTGATATAGAAGTGCCACACAGTCTTGAGAAATTTACAGTTTTTCAGCATATACTGAAAAAGTGGATATTTTCATGTAACTAATTTTTAACGCTCGGCTGGGTAAGAAGAGTTTTGCATGTTTTTAATTCCTCCGAATCAAGACATCTACTGGAACATATGGCAAGCAAAAATATTCACATGCTTTTATTTTCATGCTAGTTTCTGGTTGTGTGAAATGCACAAAAATTTCAACACCACGAAAGTTTCCACTTTTACAGTATATTGAATGACATGAAAAGTGCCTATGCAGCTGAAAAGAGTGACTTGCCAGGGTATCTAATGTCCTGTTACTTTTGGGAGCAGTGATTTCAAAAATGTTCAGGATATCACATTGGATGCATATGTGTAGGTCTGTTGTGTCACAAGACATCCTATCGTATAATTTTTTTTTTGGTAATAAAAAGCCTAAAATATAAGGAGATATCAGTGTTTTTCTCAATAAACTGTAACTGTAAACGGTTTAGTGTGGAAACATTCTTATAACTATTGTTCACATTTAGTGTATTTAGCAACACATCGATTATAGGATTCAATTTTTTACAGTGGTTGTTTCTATCCTTGATTCACATTTTAGAACTATTTTAAAGCACTAATGTTGGGTTTTTGTTTCATCTGCAAATAGTAAATTATGCCTTTAAAGCAGTATATATCTGACTTACACTGCTATCACAGAGGACTTGGTTGTTTAGGGTTGGAACAGAGTCTTTATTTTAAAAGTGAGGTACATTCTATTTGCATACCATTGAAATGAGAACAAAAAAGAAGTTGTAGCTACATCACTTTTTTTTTCTGCTCTGTGTTATTATTATTATTATTATTTTTTTTTTTGGTTGATAAAACATGCAATGTGTCAGTCACTCCTACTCTACACTAGAGATCCTTGTGGGATTGTTACAAACCTGTGTCATGAGGGCTAGAGAGGTATAGATAACACTTTGCATCTTTGAAAGTGTTGTGTTCGAGATACACACCACCATGCCTTGCGCTACCTCCCGGTCTGTAGGCTTTGTGCACTGTGAATGAATCCTTAATAGGGGAAATGCAGACTATTCTGGAAGGACTCGTGAAATGTTAATTGGTCCAAATGTAATCTGTCTCCCAGCGATGACTGAAAGAGAGATGTTGTGAAGGGAAAAAAGTCTTGATTTGTGCAGTCTGCCTGTCTGGGATCTCATCTTAAATGACCAAAGGATTATCCAGGGATGGAGTGGGATTCCACCACAAGTGGACTTTGACTGCCTGGGACTGAATTTTATCCTTCCCTCTAGTGGTTCATTCATCAATTATGCTCAATTTGTGGGCCCTTTTCCACACTAGACAGAGATAGGTATCAGACATAATGGGATTCAATACCGGATAACATTGCAATTTATGGATGAGAGTGGAAAACATGATCCCAGGAAAGATTCTGAGACTTCTCTCCTTAAAATGTACCCAGTGAATCAAAACCTTGCAGCAGGGATATTTTACCCCCTGTGAATGTTAGAAAATAGGCCATAAATGTCATTGCTTTAGGTTTCAAGTGTATCAGGATTACTTTTGACAGCTTCTAGTCATTCTTTTTACTTGATGTGTACAATAACGAACATTTTAATAGTAAAGATTAAATTTGAATCTTCACAAACAGAACTATTAATCAAAAAATTTATGTCTTCAGGGGACAGGGATTATTCCATATATATTATGTTGATAATCATTGATTAGAAATAATTTTCAAATGCAGGAAATTTTGCTTTGATAATCACATGCAACAAGGGTAAACATTTGCTACCTCACATTGAGTGATGTCATAGCATTAAAAAAAAAAAGAACTCACTGTTTTAACCAGATAATACTGCCAACACCCAGGGTCCAATCAAATATTACTTTCATTGCTGTCTCACCACAGAAACTGTATCTCTTGCTGCTAATATCAGCTTGATAGTAATATCAATTGTGCTGGTCATGGTAACGATTGTTTCCTGGCAGTGGCTAGAGAATGTCCCATTACCATGGTAACAAGGTGGCATGATTAGGTGTCTGATTGTCACAGGTTTGATTGCAGTGGATGGGTACAAACACTTTGTTGTAGAGAGTCAATACAGTGGCGGTAGGATAGCTAGATTGTGCCAAAACAGTTACCATGGACAGATTTTCAAGCAGCAAACTCATGTTCCTTTAATATCTTATTTCCATTTAGAATGTGCATGATATGAATGGCATAGTTACTCTCATTATACCCCCGCCAAACGAAGTTTGAAGGGGGTATATAGGAATCAGCGGACGGTCGGTCAGGCGGTCGGTCGGGTGGTCGGTCGGGCGGTCGGTCCGTTGCAAATCTTGCGTCGCGAACTACTTCCTCAGTTTTCAACCGATTCCCATAAAACTTGGCACAGATGTGTGCCTTGGGTTGTAGATGTGCAAGACGTATTTTTTGACAGTACCCAAAAGTACGTTGCCATGGTAACAGCATATTATGGGCAAAAATGGGTACAAATCTTGCGTCGCGAACTACTTCCTCAGTTTTCAACCGATTCCCATAAAACTTGGCACAGATGTGTGCCTTGGGTTGTAGATGTGCAAGCCGTATTTTTTGACAGTACCCACAAGTACGTTGCCATGGTAACGGCATATTATGGGCAAAAATGGGTACAAATCTTGCGTCGCGAACTCCTCCCACAGTTTTTGATCAATTTTTATGAAATTAGGTACAGATGTTCATCTGAATATGTTAATGTGCAAGACACATATTTCCGCAGTGGCAAAAAGTGCGTTGCCATGGTAACGGCATGTTATTGGTAAAATATAGGGCAAAATGCTTCATGGCAAAACTGCTTCATCAGTGTTCTTCCAATTCTCATGGAATTCATATTGAATGTTTGTCTTAGGATATAGGTCAGCATGACACATTTCTTGACAGTGACAAAAAGTATGTTGCCATGGTAACAGCTCACATATTATGAGCCAAAATGATGGAAAATTTTGTGTTGCAAACTACTTCCTCAGTTTTTTGCCCAATTTCCATGAAAATTGGTACAGATGTGTGCCTTTGGTTGTAGATGTGCAAGACGCATTTTTCGACAGTACCCGAAAGTACGTTGCCATGGTAATGGCATATTAATGGCAGAAGATCAAGGAAAGATCTTGCGGATTTAACTACTTCCTCAGTTTTTTGACCAAAGCTTATCAAATGTTGTTTTGACCAAAGCTTATGAAATGTTGTTTGGCGGGGGTATAACCAGTCGCTGAAGCGACATTTCTAGTTTTCTCTGTATTTTATGTGCAAGGTGTAGGAAAGCAGGTATTGCAATATTGATACTGTCATTGAGCCCTCTAAACTGCAAAATTGATGCATATGCTCCCTATACTCTGTTATTTTGCATGCAGGCTGTCAGTTTATAGTGATGTTTTAGGAGTGTGTTGCAATGACTCACTGAATGTAGTGAATGTCTATTTTTTAATCTTTTTGTTTATAAGTTGTTTCGTATTTGTATGTATTGTTAGGATGTGGTAGAGGGGTAAAGGGAACATTTGATGACCTCATGAGAGGAAGTGTTTAATCTTTGTCTTGTGATTATATGTGCATTGTTTGTGAGATCGTGCTTGCAGTGTATGCAGTCACGTTTGTTCCAAGATGGATTGTATGGCTGTTCCCCAAGACAGCCTGTGACATCACCTTTGAGTTGTTTCCCAATTTACAGGCCTGAATTCATGAAGGTGGTAAAGCTAAACCATGGTTTATGCAAATTTCTTCTGCTTAAATACTATTGACGGATTGCGTATGCCAACAGACATCCAGTAAAGGATGCGCATTTTACATGCATGTCAGAGATATGCCTATTTCATACTTATTTTAGACCATGGTCTAAATGTAAACTGCCTTCATAAATTTGGGCCACAGTGTCTGAGACGCAGAGTTTCTTTGAAGGGGTTTTTATGCCTCCGCCACTAAGTGTCTCCGGAGGCATTATGTTTTTGGGATGTCCATCCATCCGTCTGTCCATCCGTAATCAATTTTGTGGACAGTGTAACTAAAAAACCGTGTGAGGTATCCTAATGAAACTTGGCATGTAAATGTATGAGTGGGTGAAGTTAGATCTATTAACTTTTGGATGCACATTTTCAAGGTAAAAGGTCAAGGTCAATTGTTCAAATTTTCACTATTTCCCCCATGTCTAGGCAATGCCTGAAAATATTTTCTTGAAACTTAGCGTGTACATGTACTACCAAATAAAGATTCCCAAAGGAGAGTGTTGGGTCATGAAGTCAAAGGTCAGGTAGAAATGTTAAAATTTCATTTTTCCCCCATATCTCACAAATGGTTCAATGTATCTTCATTGAACTTGGTACATATGCATGTACTGACTGGCAGTGATCTTCTAGGGATTTTAGGGGTCATGGGTCAAAGGTCAGGGATCAAAGGTCAAGGTCAACTCCTCAAAATTCACTATTTCCCTCATTTCTGCAATGCCTGCAGGATTTTTCTTGAAACTTAGTATATATAAATGTATTACCCAACAGAGATTCTCTGGTGTAAATGTACTACATGGTTTTACACCAGTAATACTATTGTATCGATGCAAAATAGTTCATTCATTTGGTTTGTAAAATGGTGCATATTATACATTGTACATATCTTGTGTACAACATTACAAACCAGATATTTCATTCAGCCATTAAGTTTGTGCATTATACATAATTATGTTGCTTACTTTCAGGTGAGGACATTATAAACTGGTGAATGTAACATAACTGCCACACTACAAATGTACATAACATATTGCAACCCTTACAAGTGGTATGCGCAGAATACATTGTGTACATTTGCTGTTCTGGCCAGTGATTCCTTTAAGTTAATGACTTTCTTCTTAATTCTTCTTTATACATAAAGTCAGCCAATGATGTTCATATTTCAACATGGTCTTGAAGATCCCTACATGTGTGCTTGAATTATTTATTATAGGTGCTTGCTTTTAACCGGTTCCTCACTGGAACCTGGAATACCAAGTTCCCAAAATGTAGACGAGTGCTTGCATTCATGGCCTAAATTGATGTTTATTTGTGTTATGCTGCCAAGAAGAATTGTTTTGATAGGAAGATTAGAGTTTTTTATATCAATATCTGTTTTCTTCCCTATGAAAACTGCATGCATCCCATTCAGGTGCCTCTTACTAATGTGTAACAACAAAAAAATTGTGAGCCCATCTATTCATACCTAGCACCTAATTGATATTTTCATTCACAGGCAGATTACCAAACTGTCCTCTGTCAAGCTGCAAAAAGATTCTCGTTTGGGGTCATTGAATGCTCTCGTAGAATCGCGGGAGGAATGGGTTAAGAATAGGAAAAGTATGCATGACTAATGTTTACATACCAATTCATTTCTGATCGTATTGAAATGATCAGTGCTTGTGTGTTATTGATTTGAGACTTATTTCAATAGTCATACAGTTCTAAGAATACATAATATCACCTCATTAAAACAGATTATGATAAAAATCATAACTCGCTGTGTACATAAAATGAATGAAGATTACAAATATATGACACAAGATAATAGGTCTACCCAGTCCTCATCCCCTCCATAGCATTGGTCAGTTTGTAAATTTCTTTAAGCACCAGATTTCAAGTTTATACTCAATATGAAATTTGATTCACCAGAACAGTAAACTTCTGGTGCTATGTTACTGTTTGCGTAACAGGTTTAACAAAGTGGCAAATCATTTGCTTCTTTGTAATGCCACAAATAGCAGCATTTGGGCCTTTTTGAACATTTGCTTTACTGTGAATATTTGATTTTGTGACTTTTGTGATTCAATATTTTGATGATAGATAAAGTTTTATATGGACGTTTAACAAATGAGAATATTTGAACAATTGACAAAAATTTGAAGATTGGGCAGCTCATTAAGTCACTGATGAGTTGGATGTTCCAATGTTCCTTCGAAGAAAAAAAAAAGAAATACATGTACCATGAACAGGTTCTCTGGTCCACCCAACTTATTTTGAATTGATAAAAGCCTGGATGTAGGTTGGGATGGATGGCTGACATGCCATTCAGGCATTGCTATGCTTACTTGTCTTTTCATTTGATTCCAGTTGCACTATTTTTTATTAGTAAACTAATTGTTGTTCAACATTCATTAATGTTGTATTTTCATCTCTGATTTCTTTTGCCACAGTTTTGAGCGTCCAAAGCCAAGAGTAGGATTTGAACACGTCCAACCAGACCCCAGCAAGCTGGCCACTCCAGCTTCCAATGGCCAGGCAGAAGCTCTGGGAGTGGTAAGCAATTTACTTCTTTCATTCCTAAATATCATCACAAATGTGCTTACTTATAAATACAGTTAAACTCGCCTAAGTCGACATCGCATATGTCGAATAATCGCGCAAGTCGATAATTTTAAAAAGTCCCGATTTTTCCCCATTGACTTACGTGTATTAATTCACACATAAGTCGAATTTTTTAAGTCGAATACTCGCTTAAGTCGATGAAATTCCAAGAACACTTTCACGGAAAAACCATTGAATTCACTGTGCCTAAGTCGAATAAGATTTTATTGTGTAATAAATCACTGTCAAAATCACGAGACGCCAGTTTTTGTTTACATACAGTATATACCAAAAGAAACTGCGTAAATAAACATTAACGTTTCATTAACGCAAGCGGTTTCACCTGAATCGTTAGTAACGCAAACTAACGATCGGGAAAATTAACGTTTGCAGCAACGATGAGTAACGATCCCTAGCGCAAATTAACGATGTTTCGTTAACATTAACGATAGGTAACGCAAGAACTCACGCGAGACTTTGGTTTTGTAACGAGACCTGGTGAAAGGACGACGTAGCCCCTGCCGAGTGTAGCGATCTATGCCTTATATTTAGCGGAGTCTTTTCGCAAATCGAATCACGATTTCGCGAATGGTTAATTTGCGACCGGGGTCACCAAAAACGCACGCTGGGCCACCAAAAAAGCCGAATGTTTGCCTTCAGTTTTGGAAATGAAGCGGTAACAATCGGTTCCATAAGATGCTGAATAAATGTCAGATGTTTGCTCTTTTAATTTTGGAAATGAATAACGGTAATATTCGATTCCGTATAATACTAAAATAAATGTCGGATGTTTGCTTATACTTTTGGAATGTCAGAGATTTGATTTTGCGTTCGGAAATGAATAAGGATAAAAAAAAGTATCCGGAAGATGCTGAAATAAATGTCGAATGTTTGCTTTGACGTTCGGATATGAAAAATAATGATATTCAACTCCATACGATGATAAAATAAATGCCGGATGTTTACTTTTACGTTCGAAAGTAAATAACAATTACATTCAGCTCCGGAAGATGCTAAAGTAAATGTCGAATTATCCATTTGACATTCGGAAATGAATAACAATAAAAATCAACTTCGTACGATGATGAAATAAATGTCGGATGTTTACTTTTACGTTTGAAAGTAAATAACATTAACATTCAGCTCCGGAAGATGCTAAAGTAAATGTCGAATTATCCCTTTGACGTTCGGAAATGAATAACAATAATAATCAACTTCGTACGACGATGAGATAAATGTCGGGTGTTTGCTTTTACTTTCGAAAGTAAATAGCAATAACATTCGGCTCCAGAAGATGCTAAAATAAATGTCAGATGATTGTTTTTACGTTCGGAAGTGAATAGCAGTACATGTAATATTCTCCATACGATGCTAAATAACTGTCGGATGTTTGCTTTTAAATTTCGAAATGAATATAACAGTAACATTTAGCTGCGTTTGATGGTAAAGTTAATGTTTGATATTTGCTTTAACGTTCGGAAATGAATAACAATAGTATTCAACTCCGTCCGATGATAAAATGAATGTCTTATGTTTGCTTTTATGTTCGAAAGTAAATAGCAATAACATTCAGCTCCGAAAGATGCTAAAATAAATGTTGAATGTTTGCTTTGGCGTTCGGAAATGAATAACTATAGTATTCAACTCAGTACGATGATGAAATAATTGCCGAAAGTTCGCTTTTACGTTCGAAAGTAAATAGCATGTAACATTCGACTCCTGAAGATGCCAAAATAAATGTCAGATGATTCATTTCACTTTCGGAAGTGGACAGCAGTAACATTCGGCTCCTTACGATCATAGAATAAATGTCGGGTGTTTGCTTTTGAATTTGGAGATCGAATAACGGTAATATTCTGCTCTGTACGATGCTAAAATAAGTAACAGATTGTTTCTTTTACATTTGGAAATGATTAACGGTATCAATCGGCTCATTTAGATGATGAAATAAAAAGCGGATGTTTGCTTTCACGTTCGGAAATGAATAAGGATGATATTCAGCTCCGTAAGATCCTAGAATGAATGTCGGTTGCCTGTTTTTACATTTGAAAATGATTAACGGCAACATTCGGCTCCGGAAGGTGTTAAAATACTTGTAAATGGTGGATGATTGCTTTTACAATCAGAAATAAATAACGGTAACTTTCGGACCGAACGTAGGACCGATTTAGTTTTGCTTGTTTTTTTTTTTTTTTTTTTGTTCGGGCCACCAAAAAATAAAAATCAATCATTTTGGGGCCACCAAAATAAAAGTTATAGTGTGGAGCCCTGGCCTGCATCAATGTGGATAAAGTGTCTTGCTGAAGGGCAAATATCGGGCACACCGCTCCAGCTCTCGGCTCCAGAGTAGACAACATACATGTACATTATACATATGTACGTGTGGTGTAACTTTAAGTCGATTTTTTTTCGACTTACGTACAAGTCGAAACTCGCCTAAGTCGATGTGTTTTGCTCAGTCCCGAGAAGATCGACTTATGCGAGTTTAACTGTACTACTAAAGCTTGAATTCACTCATGGTTGTTGACAGTACCGTACAGTAGTCTCAGCATAATCAGGTACCACTTAATCAGGTTCTCCACTTGATTGACATACAAATTAAAAAGAAAAAAAAAACAACACACCCTTCCATTGTGTGCTATATTTACTGAATAATTGGGTACTAGGCATTTTCGTTATATGGGTAGAGAATTTCCAGACAAGCCTCATTTATTATTATAATTCCTCGGAGATCTTTAAAATGGGGGCAAATATTATAAGTCCTGAAGAAAATGAGATGCATAGAGAAGATAGTGCTGAGGTTTACGTTGCAATGTGCAATGTACAATCAATTCAGTCTTACTAGAAGTAGACACATTTGTGACCGTGCATCACAAAACAAACAAAAAGTCGCACCCCTTGATTTTATGTGGGGACTCAAAAAAGGTGAAATGGGTCAGCCAAGTCAATCTTGAGTTTTTCATATTTACCGAAAGAACTATCCTTCTTCTACATCATTCTTAAGTTTGGGATCATAACATGAATGGGGAAAATGTGTTTGCAACAGTTTTTCTGCAACCCATTTTAGGGGGAGAAAAGAGTGATCAGGTAAATCTTAGAGTTCCCTTTTCATTTCTTGAAATCCTTTACACACTCTTCACTTTCAAGTCTAATAACTTTTGAAAGGACAACTCTGCTGCTTTGAAAGTTAGCATTAATCATGGACAGAATATGTTGATATACCATCTTCAATTTCAGCTTAATCTGGTAATCCCTTCATTGTTGTTTCTTCGGTGGTTTACTTCCTTTTTTTGTCCCTTCATTGCACAGCTAGCACAGCTTGGTAAAGATTAAGTGCTTGAATTGACCCTGCACTTCAGAGCCTCTTTTCTCAGTTCACACTTTTACAGAGTGTGTGCTTTCTCTCTAGTATTTAGATAGGTTAGGGGAGTCCAGTTGAATTGAGTTAAACATCATTTTAAAGCTTAGAGTCTGCTCTATTAGAATCTGCCCTCAACTAAAAATCCATATCTGGCGACTTTTTGTTTGTTTCGTGATGCAGGGTCACATTTATGCATGCCATGTATACAAACCCATCCACCAGCACCACACATTCTTTCCAAACTACACACAGAGACACATTAATCTACGGCAGACTACGCCATACTTACCTCCACCATTAATGCTATTCTCTTACTCTACCCGCTATTTACTGGCAAACGTTCTCTTTTAGGAAAGAACAACTCTCAGAGAGAGTCTGTAAACACAGACTAGCCATTGTGATGACAGATTCCCCTAGGGCACAGTGGGAAACCTCACACTCGATACTATATAATGGCCTATCGTGGTAGATACCTCCTCTTTCCTTTGCCGGCGCCTGATTCGAGCAGTAGTCGGACGCGCCCGCTAGAATTATTTGGTTCTAACACCGGCACTTCCTACCTACATCTACAACTTTAGAAAATTCCTAAGTGACGAAATGTAAGAACCGGCCCCCAAACGGGGATGTATAATACGTGAGATGGAGAAAAGAAGCGAGAAAACCATCCCTAACGGCCAAAAGAACACAGGATCTGTGAATACGGGCGATGGTAGCGCGTGCAGAGATAGGTCTGCTACGGACGTCCCATACATGAGCAATATCAACACGGGGAAAAACGATGTGGAAAATGCAAATGAGAACACATTACCACCAAAGAAAGATAACCCCAAATCCCATGAGCCGTCGTCAGATCGGGGGAAAAATCGGGATGAATCTCATCAGAGTGAGGGTAGAACGATGAGCCCCTCTGCCAAGAAAGACAAACTCAAAGTCAAACTCTCGTAAAACACACTCACAAATCTCCACAGAGAAAGCCTACAACGTGCAGGGAATCTAGCACTGGGGCAGAGGTTGCCCCCTCGATTCATACACAAACCTTCACTACACGGGGAACAGAGGTTGCTACTCCCGAGCCCCAAAATTCCAAAATGGCGACTAACGAAAACGCTACACAATCCATGGCTACGGTCGCCCCTACTTCGGATCTATTGTTACCAAATCCATTTGCTGACCCGACAACGGCTGCCAGTTGGTTTCTCCAAACGTTTCAGACGGCTTTCCAGAACCAAAACAAGCAAAACAGCGGTAACTTTTCGACCCGTGCTAAGCCTCGTTCGACTGCACCATTGACGGTCTCCCACCCCGACGGGGCCGGCGATACGGACACTGGCGCTCCGCTGAGCTCTCCCGGGGAACCGGGCAGACTTTCGCGGCCAAGACACCGAGAACCGACGTTGCGACAAAACGGCAAACGTAGTCCGAGCCCCGCATGAGAGGATCATGCGTTGCCAAGTTAGCGGCTTCAATTCAACTTGATGACGAATCAGACTCTGAGTTCAGCTATCATCGTCCTGCTATGGTGAGCTCAAGGAAAAGGAAATGGACAGATTCACTGCTATCTTCGTCCTCTTCCATGGGAGCGCATTACCGAAAGAGGACAGCGCGGTCTTCATCTGAGGTGGATTCTGTCTCTGTTACCGACATTGGGGGATCCCAGCCCCATGCACAAAGCAGAGATCACTCCAAAGACGTTGAGGAGATTAAGACACCTTCAGCAGCAGAGATCATAACCAAATACTGCCCACAACGGAGAGCAGAAACAGACAACCAAGAGCAAGACATACCAAAACCCATCCTCTGCTTGGACTCGGATCTAAGTGGGGGTAAACAGACCTCATATTGCAACTGATTGATAAATTGCCCTATATCGACGTACATAAGCACTGAATTGATCAGTGTTCTAGTAGAAGCCATGATAAAAAATCATGGGCATACATACTCGAGCAGGATGCTTTTCCCCCTGTTCTCACTTATCATGAAAGTGCTAATCAAGATTCAGGAAGAGGAAGCGAACACTCTCCTGATAGCCCCATGGTGGCTCCGTTGTCCATGTGAACCTTCTGTATGATTTTCCAATGGTCCTTCTAGCCAGGGAAGACATCCTAAGACAACTGGGAACGAGGCTGACACTCTGGCCAATTACAGGGCAGCAGCACTTGAGGCAGGGCTTTCAGAAAGGGCTGCCAACCTTACAGCACAGTGTCTGAGAGAATCAACCAGAAACACATACAACTCAAGACTGCTGTACTACGTTAGATGGTGCAGGGAGATGGAGATTAATCCACGCAAAGCATCTTTAGGTGAGATTGCAGATTTTCTAGTCTCTCTCTATGACAAAATGTTATCCGTTGCCACCATCCAAGGTTACAGGTCTGCCATTGGAGCAATGCATGAAGGTTTTGACAATGGTGAATCTGTCTCCTCCTCTATCATGCTCACAAGATTAGTGAAAGCTAATCTTGCCACCATCCGAGGTTACAGGTCTGCCATTGGAGTAATACATGAAGGTTTTGACAATGTTGAATCTGTCTCCTCCTCTATCATGCTCACAAGACTAATGAAAGCGTTTTTCCTCAACAGACCAAACAGAAAGACATTGTTCCCATCCTGGAGCCTTCCGAAGGTTCTCCAAGCTCTCAGCAGGGCCCTCTTTGAACCTATGTACAAGGCATCGCTCAAAGTCCTACCTATCAAAACAGTTTTTCTCCTCTCAGCAGCTTCAGGTCAGCGCCGTAGCTCCATCCATGCCCTCACCACTATGAAAGGTCATATTCGCTGGGAGAAAAACAAAGTCAGACTTCTTCCCCATTGGCAAAAAACCAGCATGAGGCCTTGCAAATGTTGGAAATTGTACTTCTATCCATTAACTCCATAGGTGAAGATAAGCTGTGGTGTCCCGTTCGAGCACTCAAATGGTACGTCCACAGGACACGTGACCTGAGGTCATCCAAACAACTCTTTGTAAGTTTCCAACCACCACACAAAGCAGTCTGTATCTTGCTGGATTGTAACAGCAATCAAATCAGCAGGCCAAGATGCCCTTTTCTCAGACAGAATTCGAGCTCATGACTTTAGAGGATTGGCTGCCTCATGGGCAAAGGAGCAGGCATGGAAGACATCCTAAAAGCTGCTTACTGGGCCAACACAAATACCTTTACTACTTGTTACTTGTCTAATGTACTTCACACTGAGACTAAGTTTGCTAGGGCAGTCCTGTCCTGCACTCATTCTTAACTCGGGTAACCTAGACACATTCCTAAGAATAATTGAACTTTTGTATCGTTCTTTTTCAGTACACAAGAGAAATATGGTATACACAAATGACATGCTTATATCAACCTATCGGAACATGCTAGCCCTGGCATTGTTGTTGATCTTTTCACCTACAGGGTAGTTCTGTCTTACTTACCTGTTGTTCCAACTCCCTTAATGGTTATAATGTGGTACTCTAGCATTAATGGTGTAGGTAAGTGTGGTGTAGTCTGCCGTAGATATGAATTTTCAGTAATGAAAATCAGATCTACTAAGTAGCCGTACTTACCTATACCACACCCTCCCTCCACCCCACATGAGCATCAGCTAAGGCGCCGCAGGAAAGAGGTGTCTACCGCGATAGTCCATCATACTGTAAAACAAGGAATGTTCACGTGCATTTTAATTTCGCGAATTTCGCAAGCGCAAAGATTTGCGAAATTAAAATGCACGCGAAAGTTCTTGTTACACTATATGCATTGAATGCCAGTGGAAGTTCGCGAAAATTTCATGCCGCAAAAATTTCATGCCGCAAAAAAGGACCGTCGGCTCCAATTCGCGAAAAATTCATGCTGCGAATATATCATGTTTTACAGTATAGTATCGAGTGCGGGGTTTCCCGCTGTGCCCTAGGGGAGTCTGTGAATTGTCACACGACTCTCTCTGAGAGTTGTTCTCTCCTAAAAGAGAACCTTTGCCGGTAAATAGCGGGTAGAGTAAGGGAATATCATTAATGGTGTAGGTAAGTATGGCTACTTCTATAGTAGATCCGATTTTTCACTACTGAAAATTCATATCAAGGAAAAGAATAAGCTAGCTCCAATGATGCTTCAACCTTCTTCAGACTGGAAGAAATAACTATAAATTTATCAGTTCATATTTTTCTTCTTCAATGGTACCAATACAACTGCACCACCACATGAATGTCATGCAGTAATGATTGCATTTTTCGTGATTGACAATGCCATGTTAACATGACCTTATGAAAGTAAATTGCATGGATTACCAGTTAAAAACTCATCTTTTGAACAATGCATTCTATGTTTGAATTATGTATGTCGTGATTATTACTTTGTAATGCAGTAGAGTATGTTATTACAGTAGCTGTGCAGTATAAATGTCCTTTATTATTGTTATTATCATCCTTTGCAGTTGGTCATCAATAGTATATGGTATCCAATCATAATAAGTTTGTTGGGTTGCTATGTTGTTCTCATTTAAGCCATAACGGGAAAAACTGAGATTTCTGTAAAGAACATTGTGTGACTTTAGAGGAGCTGTGGCTGTAGTGACATAACATGCTGTATGATAATTTAACAGATGGGTGCATGTTAGTGTATGGTAGCTGTAATGTGAAGAAACACGCTGTCCGGGAATTGGGTACTCTGCTTAATTAGGTAATTAAGAAATGCTCTGCCCAGCATTATACCATTATGATGAGACTACTACTGTAAAACGAGTAATGTTCGCGTGCATTTTAATTTCGCGAATTTCGCGAGCGCCAAGATTTGCGAAATTAAAATGCACACGAAAGTTCTTGTCCACACTACATGCATTGAATGCCAGTGGCAGTTCGCGTAAATTTCATGCCGCAAAAAAAAAAAAAAAAGGCCGTCAGCTCCAATTCACGAAAAATTCATGCCGCGAATATATCATGTTTTACAGTATATGATGAATCAAATTTTGTGAGGAGACGTATCAAGACACAGTTTGAATGTGCTGCTCTGTGGATGAACTACTTCTGTATATGCAATGACCCGTTGATTGCAATAGTCAAAACACCTGACAAAAGAAATTGGAGACAGTAATGGCTTGAAGGTCTTTTGCAGAAATTGTAATATAATAATGTTGTCCTTTCTTGGGAAAATGTATTCAACCATAAGAAATCTACTGGTCATCCCACACCATATTATGTGATCCTGCATCACACAAAAAAGTAAGAAAGAAAAGAAGTCACCAGAAATGGATTTTTAGTGAAGGGCAGATTCGGAAAGAGTAGACACTAAGCTTTAAAATGATGTGTCAAGTCAAATGGACTCCCCTAACCTACCTAAATAATGGAAAAGAAGCACACACTGGAAAAGTGTGAACTGAGAAAACAGGCTCTGAAGTACAGGGTCTATTCATGCCCTAAATCTTTACCAAGCCATGCTAGCTGTTCGATGAAAGGGTCAAAACACAGGATGTAATCCACTTGAGCAACAACAATGAAGGGATTATCGGATTAAGCTGAAATTGAGCATTTTCTATAAACACATTTTATCCATGATTAATACCAACTTTCAAAGCAGTTGCGATATCCTATCAAAAGTTATTAGACTTAAAAGTGAAGAGTGTGCAAAGGATTTCAAGAATTGAAAAGGGGCCCCTAAGACATACTTGATCATTTTACTCTCCCCCAAAAAAGGGGTTGTAGAAAAACTGCTGAAAACACACTTTCCTATTCATGTTAAGATTCCAGACTAAAGAGTAATGTAGAAGAAAGATAGCTCTTTAAAGGACAAGTTCACCTTCATAAACATAAGGATTGAGAGAATGCAGCAATATTAGTAGAACACATCAGTGAAAGTTTGAGGAAAATTGGACAATCGATGCAAAAGTTATGAATTTTTTAAAATTTTTGTGTTGGAACCGCTGGTTGAGGAGACTACTAAGGCTCGTGATGTCGTATGAGTACAACAGTATAAAGAAAATGTAGAGAAAATTCAACATATTTTCACTTTTTTCGCATAATAAAAGAGCACTTGACTTGCCTCTTTCTAAAGGCAATGGGAATAATATTACCCATAACATATGTCAGTAACGAGTCGAGGGAATGTGTACTTTTTTCAAAAGATGAAATTTTGTGAAATTCTCTTTATATTTTCCTTATATGTGACCCGCTACAACAAAATGATCCTAAAGTCGGGCGAGGTCGATTATTTGAAAATTGCATGACACAATTCCCTAATCGTTCTGCTTTAAATTGATATATAACACGTCTTATAAAAATAATCGGCTGCGGAGATATCGATGCTTAAAAGAGAGCATGTCAAGACGTCTGGGAAATCACTGTTTCAAGAAAGCGCCCTAAAAGTTCTCCTTGCGACGCAATCACAATCAAGAGACACGCAAGTCAGTATTCACCTCCGGACAATAGAAGTTAAGCCCTAGCAACCCCCGAAATGCTCATTCAAACACAGCGTCGGCGGTCTCCTCACCGACCAATCAGTGACCAGGATGTCAGGAGAAGCGGCTAGGCATAGCGCAACCCGCCCGCACGCACCAGTCGACTGGGCAGTGTGCGAGCTTCACGCTTCGGGTAGCAGCGAGCAGCAAACTGACCAATGAGATCACTCTGGTCGTTGTTAGGGGCGGATCCTATGTGTGGCGCTCAATCCACATGTTCGAACCAGTTTCTGCTTCGTTGAAACGACAAAAAAACATGGCCCAGAAAAACGCTATTTTTTGGTCTTTCCTTTCATCATTTTGCTTCAAAATTTCGACAGATGATAGAAGACATGTGAGACTCTAATAATATGTCAAATTCAGAAAATCGTAAGTTTTGTCCAATTTTGATGCTCTAACTTCAAACTCGATTTTCACGGCTTCGACCGTGCGCGACTTTAGGACCATTTTGTTGTAGTGGGTCACATATTGTTGTACGCATGTGGCATCATACACTGCAGTAGTCTTCTCATCCAGCGGTGACTGCACAAAAACGGATTGTCTGATTTTCCTCAAACTTTCAATGATGTGTTCTACTGATATTGCTACATTCTCTCAATCCTTATGTTAATGAAGGTGAACTTGTCCTGTAACTCATTATGTGCCATGGTGGAAATATCCCCCATGTGCCACATTATTCTGAGACACCAACATAGTCATACGTTGAGAAAACATTCTGTTTTTAAAATATATATAACCTTAATAGACTTATATTAAAGGGTGTGTACAGTTCTGGTCGAGGTGAGGATTTAGCTTTTAATGTTTTGCGAGATATTCAGAAACCTCTCTATGAAATGTGAAATAGCATACAATATTCTATGGGGTATCAAAAGTTTATTTGATGAAAATCGGTTTTGAAGTGGCCGATATATCCAAAAACAAGGTGAAACAAAGAGATCCTAATAAAGTTGTGGCCTGTAGTCTTTTATTATTATCACATTTTTTGATATCTCAGCCATTTGACAACCAATTTTCATCAAATAAACGTTGAATCCTTCTTAAAATTACATGCTCTTTCATATTTCATAAGAGGTTGCTCATTATTTCACTTAGGAATGTACAATTGTAAAAAACCTGAATCCCCACCTCAGTGACCAGTACTGTACAGCCCCTTTAAATTGTTGACAAAGTGAGCAAAGTTGTAAAGAAAATGCCAAGCTTTACATCGATGTAAATTCTACGATAAATCTATAATTGCTTTTCGTTCAAATGCCCAGTAGCTACATTACCGTAAATATATGACTTTTGCACACAAAGCAGTGACAGAAACTTAGAATTTGCACGCAAAACCAGTATAAAACACTGCTTGTTAGTCAATCACCACATAGAATGCAAGCTATAGACGAGAGGAACGGAATCGCGAGAAACACTTTCATTGTACTGTGGCATTTGGCGATTTATCGATCTGTTTGGGCGGGTTTCTGCGTTTGAGCAGAATATGCAAAGTTGGCATGCCGTCGACTGAGTTGGAGGTGCGAATGTGGCACATAAAGAGTTAAGAAAATATGAAAAACATGTTAAGATCCCAGACTAAAGAGTAATGTAGAAGAAGGATAGCCCTTTAAGAAAATATGAAAAACTCAAGATTGACCCGGTTGGCCCATTCCACCTTTTTTGAGTCCTCACGTAAAATCAAGGGGTGCGACATTTGGTTTTGTGATGCTCGGTTGCATGTTATGTTTATATCTGTGTATTATTTCATTATGTCAATGTGTTTGCAGTAGTAGGTCATTCTTTCAAGTTACTAGCACAGGAATAATATAAATATTTGATAAGAGCATTTACAAATATGTGTTATTTTACTACCTGGATGAATCAAAATCTATATTGATGCATTTCATACAAGCCATATTGCTGTTGTTAGGTGACAGTTCAAGCATAGGCGTAGTCCTTCAGTACTGTTGTAGAAATACTAAAATTCATGATTTCTGTTACTGCACCAGTTCAACTGTTTTGTGGATACAAGACTATTGAGGGGATTTTTGTTTATTCTGGCAGGCCCAGGGTGTTGAGGAGGATAACGTGCCGTCCGGTGAGAACCTGGGACTGATTCAGTTCTCCCTCATGTATGACTTCCCTGACCAGACACTGATACTCAGGATTGTGAAAGCAAAACAACTTCCAGCCAAAGATTTCAGGTTTGTCTCTGAGTGCTTGCCATGTCACCAGCTTCTTGCTGGATGCTGGCCATCACTACTGCCTACCATCCAGCCTATTTAAGAGTAGGGGTACAGAACTCCTCAGTTTTTTAGATAGATTGCACCATCAGATCTCCAAAGCGGGGAAAATAAGTGCAGCTGGCCTAATTTCAATTGTTTCATTTGAAAAGAACAGCAGTGCTTGGTTGATAGTTGTGTGATGACATACCTAAGTGTGCTTCCCTTCTATGATGTGAAGAGATACAGAAAGTGGCTTGATAAAGACACCTGCCAGAGTATACTCAGGACTAGTCTTCAACAAGTTAACTAATGGTAGTAAAGCTGTCATTTATGTAAAACATAATGTCAGACCTGGGGTGTATTAGAAAGCTATTCAAGCAATCACCATTTTGTTTGTATTATCAAGAAGATTTTATACTTGGAGTTCCAACTGGCTGTAATTATTCCAAAATTACCTCTCAAACCGATCTCAGGTATTGTGCTACAAGAATGAAATATCCAGTAGTAGAACGATCACATGTGGAGTACCACAAGGATCAGTACTGGGACCCACACTGTTCCTATTATACATCAATGATTTACCCAGCTCATCGAACTATTTTCAGTTCAGACTATTCGCTTATGATTCAAACATTTTTCATACATTCCAAAGGTACAAAAGAAATTGACATCGATGATGTAAATAGAAAATTGAATGAGGTACAGGAATGGTGTATTGTAAATAAATTAACTATTAACTTGAAGAAAACAAATTATGTGATTATTAAAGGACCAAGACAACCAATTGCAATTAAAGGTGTGTTAACAGTCTCTGAAATGGTTATAGAAAGAGTACATGTAGCATCTTTTGTAGGAATCCAAATTGATGAGACCTTGATGTGGAAGGATCAGATTCAGTGTATCAACAATTATATATTAGGCGCAAAATTGGCTTAATTTTTAAGTTAAGATACTTTGTGCCAAGGCATGTTCTCATGCTTTTATATAAATTCTTTATACTATCACACATTATACTTTATGGAATTAAAGTATGGGGAAGTACCTACAGAAGCCGCTTAAGTTGTATATTTTTAGCACAAAAAATGGCCGTGAGAGCAATTACATTTCCCCCCTTAAGAACAAGTTCTAGGCCATTATTCACCAGTCTAGGAGTGTTAGATGTTTTTGACCTGCATAAGCTTGCAGTGTCAACCTTTGTCTATGATCTACACAAGGGACATTTACCACATTCTGTAACGCAATATTATGAGCCAATGAATCACGCATACAGGACTAGAGGCAAAGATCATTCCATGCTTAGACTCCCGAAATGTAAAACAACACATGGTACATTTTCTATATCTTTTGTCGCGTCAAAGTTTTGGAATAGTTTGCCCAAAAATATTCAGGAGGAAAGAACAAGATCTTCATTTCGAAGAAACCAAAAAAAAAAATCACTTGTTAAATGAAGTTTAGTGAAGAAAAGAATATTCAGTGTTTAGTTTAATGTACTTTTATAGTACAGTTACTTTAAAAGAGTAGACCTTGCAATAAGCAGCTTAAATATACATGTAGTTATAATGGGAGAACCATTCTCGACTAGCACTTGCGCTAACTTTTGGTTCCCCCTTTAACAACAGTATCTTCTGTTTTTCTATTTTTTTTTCAGAACCTTTGTCTATGCGTATTTCTACATTACATACTTATTCATACTCTTTGCCTTTTCAGTGATGAATGTATCACAACGAAACTAAATCTATTTTACCACATATATTCTTATGTAAGATAAATATAAGTATGTAAAATATATGCTTGCATAGCTGTAAGAACCTTGTACAAAATCATTGTATTCTCATAAAAATTTTCATGTTATCATATCCTACCCTATGGAATTTCATGTTATCATGTTATCATATTCACATGTATGTTGTTAATAATAAAACTCAACTCAACTCAAACAATTGTCAGATTTCTATTGATGTACAAAAGAATTCCACAGGTGCACTTCTGCCTTTGATGATCGATGTTTGACGCTGCCGTCTTGCTGAGCAAACTGGAGATTCATTTTGAATGTTATCATAATGTTGGCTATATTTTGCTTATCTATTTATTAAATGAAATGAAATTTCACTTAATGATAAAGCATGATTGTAAAACAAAAGTCAATCCCGTCGAGAAATTTGTGCAAAAGTGTAAATCAGAGCTATATCATGTGAAAAAAAAAGAAAAAAAAGTACCATCCTGGAAAGCTGGTTTTATCACTTTTCCGCTTAATTTTCACAAATGAAACTAATATGGAATAATCTTCAAGTATAATTCTTTATTGATATATATATCAGATTAGTGTCTGGGTATGCCCAGTTGAGTAATTTTCATCTTTATTTCAGCATTTTTTCCCAATTTCTATTCGCGCATCCTCGTGTCTGTACCACGTACCTTTTATTAGAAGGGATAGTGAAAAGTAATTACCATCACAAAGACATATCTTCCTTTGAAAGTGGCTGGTGATTATGCAATGAGACACGAGTCAATTGTCTTCCTATCTGCACGGCAGATTCTGTTTGGCACATGCTTCAAATATTTTTGAGCAGCGGCTTCGAACATGTAGCAAAAGAAATAAGACGGTTGTTACTCCATTCTCTTGTACCTCCTTGGTATTATCCCCTCCCCCTGCAGTGGCACCAGTGACCCATTTGTGAAAATCATGCTCCTGCCAGACAAGAAAGTCAAAATGGAAACCAAGGTGAAGAGGAAAAACCTCAGTCCCATCTGGAATGAATCCTTCCATTTTGAAGGTAAAACACGTTATATTATTCCTTTCATTTTTTTTTTTCATTTGATGTTGAACTAAATTGTTTTTGCTTTTAGGAATACATCAGCAAAATATGTTACGACAACTTTTCAGGGGGTATAGAATCTGTAATAGCAGTCTTTTTGGCCCATTCCCCTTGGAATGGTCAATGTATGGGTCAATTTGTCAGTATTTGTCAGTTTTTTGCTCATCCTGGGGGTGGATCTATTCATGTCCCTTCTGAATAAACACCTACCTGTGTGCATTTCTGTATTTCAACCTCACATTCCATGTACAGACGATAAGACAAAAAGTTGCTCAATAGCAGAGCAACTTTTTCTTTGTATCTTCGTCTGGCCCCCTCCTAGCAAGAGACAAAATGCTCTGTCCCTTGGATAGGACATAAAATGGAGGTCCTGTGTGTGAGATACTGAAGACTCACACATGGAAAAGGACCTACTTCATTCATTCATCACAAGGAGTTAGATATTAACCCTTTGAAATGGTCCACCTATCCTTCCCACACAAGGAAAATAGGCAATAATGCCGACATCTCGTGGCTCACTTGAGGCGACTAGCAATAATCAACCAACAGTATCAACTAGGCACAGTGTGCCAGACAAAAAGAAGAAGAAGGTACTGTCTGCAAAAGGAAGTGGAAGCATGGCTGTCATTATTTATTTATTTATTTATCTTTTTATCTATTTATTTCTTGGTTTTATTTATTTCATACTGCAGGGTTGGCCTGCTCAGTTTCATAAAACTGCTTTCCAAAGGCCCCCTGCAGTAACAACAATTACTGACCCTACTGATTTGTTTTCTCCACAAACTAACACCATTTCTTGTTTCACTCTAATTATTTATTTTCCCATAGATTGTTCAAAACAAAAACACAGGTTCAGTCTATCAAAGAATGTCTCTCTATAAGTATTAAACATTTTCTGTCCTTATCTTTCTACCAAACTCTAGTGACCCTGTTAGTAGTTAGTGTTTTTATTGCCAAATCGGGCAGTCAATAGCCTACTCTGTATTTTGTCGGCTGAGAGCCAACTTGATATTGACACTATACTATGGCCATGGCAATGGTGTCCCTGTTATTACTACTAGACATGTTTCAAGTGTGAACAGGGTTATTTGTATTGAAGATATTACTTCTCTATAAACAGTCATGAGAAAATAAATGATTTTATGTAAATGTGGACAAGTGAGCATGTTTCTAGCCAATGTTATTTATAGAATTCTATTGAGTGGGCATATTGCTTGTAGAATAGAGGGCACACAATTGCAGAAAGCTTGAGTTAGCACAATAACCAATATGACCCTGTCATTGCTAAATGATAATCTAGGATGTGAGTCATGCTTCAAATTTTTGTATGTATTTTTCTTAAATTGTTATATTTACAAGTGAGACTCCTTTAATTTCTACTTTCCATGATTCAGACACACACAAAAAAAGAAGATCTTTGGATACAAAGCATGTCATTTGATGGATGTGATTATTATTTTATTTTGAAGTGCAAGGTCCATACTATTCAAGATGTGTAAGGCAGCAGCCTGGAGGAAGTAGTGCAGTATTGTGTCTGTGTGTGTGTTAGAGCACCGCTTGCTCCACCGCAATCCATATTTCAGTCCAGTTTTGATGAACTGTAATAATGGAATATTTTCAATTAGCACGCTTCACGCTTCATCGATACTAGGAATAGTGATTAGTTTCCTCCAGTGCCCAGTAGATCCCTCACACACCTCCTCCCCTCCCTGTATGGACACACATACATGGCAATGTGTACTATTCTGCCTCCTCTACCAAATTCAAATACGCGAGCAAGTGAGAGAGAGAGAGAGAGAGAGAGAGAGAGAGAGAGACGCAGACAGACAGACAGAAGAAGAAGAAGAAGAAGAAGAGAGAGAGAGTTATTTGTTGACAGCTAGTAGATAGCAGTAAAGGACTTGATAGCATTAGAAAGAAAAGAGTACAGACATGCATTACAATTGAAATATATGGAGTAAAAACATGCATTTTAATAAAATGTATGATAACAACTACTTCTACTTCTAAAAAGTTATTCATACATGTCCTATCTGTCCCGTAAATACATTTGCCTGGGTGTGTTCATGTTACGTACGAGACAGCCCTATTATTTGATGAGTTTGAAAACCTCTTTCCACTTCTTCTGTCTCTCTCTATTTCTTTACCTCTCTCTCTGTCTACCACTATATCTCTCTATATACATCTCTTCCTCTCTCTCTTCTCTCTCTCTATCTCTGACACACTCTTTCTCTGCCTCTTCCTTAAAGGGTGTGTACAGTTCTGGTTGAGGTGAGGATTGAGCTTTTAACGTTTTGCGACATATTCAGAAACCATTCTTTGAGATGTCAAAGAGCATGCAATTCTAAGGGGTATCAAAAGTTAATTTGATCAAAATCAGTTTTGAAATGGCTGACATATCCAAAAACAAGGTGAAACAAAGAGATCCTAATAAAAGGCGTGGCCTGTCACCTTTATTATCATCACTTTTTTGGATATTTCAGCCATTTGAAAACCAATTTTCATCAAATAAACGTGGAATCCTTCTTAAAATTACGTGCTCTTTCATATTTCATAAGAGGTTTCTCATTATCTCACTTAGGAATATTCAAAACATAAATCCCCATGCCTGAACTAATTATACCCCCGCCACACGTAGTGTGAAGGGGGTATATAGGAATCACCGTGATGTTGGTCGGGCGGGCGGTCAGTCGGGCGGTCGGTCGGTCTGTTGCAAAATCTTGTGTCACGAACTCCTTCTGCAGTTTTGAAGCAATTTAAATGAAACTTAGGGTAAATGATGATATTGAGGTATAGATGTGCAAGACATGTTTTTTGTGTTTGTCGGACAATGCATTGCCATGGTAACCATAATTTTACCAAAACCTTGTGGATTGAATAACTTCTATAGTATTTAAGCAATCAATTTCAAAATTGGTATCTATGATGATCTATAGGTGTACTTGACAAAACATTGCCATGGTAACCGCATGTTTTCTTCAAAATCTTGTGGAGTGAACAACTTCCACAGTTTTGAAGCAATTGAAATAAAATTTGGTAGGCATTATGGCCTTGAGGCATAGATGTGGAACACATAATTTTTGTGTTTGTCAGACAAAACATTGCCATGGTAACCATAACTTTACCCAAACCTTGTGGATTGAATAACTTCCACATCATTCAAGCAATTAAGGTCAAATTTAGTGTGTATGATGATCGGGAGGTGTAGTTATGCAAGACACCAATGTGTTAATATAAGAAAAATGTGTTGCCATGGTAACCACTCATTTTTTTATCAAATTGAACCATTTAATCTATGAAGGTGAAATTTGGTGTGTATGATGCTCTTTAAGTGTAGTTTTGCAAAATGTCCTTTGTATTTGTATCGGGCAATGCATTGCCATCATGGTAACCGCATTAAAAAAAAAATACTGTGGAGTTAACTTCTTCCACAGTTTTCAAGCAATTGAAACCAAATTTGGTAGGCATTATGGCCCTGAGGTATAGATGTGGAACACATAATTTTTGTGTTTGTCACACAAACCGTTGCCATGGTAACCACAATTTTACCAAAACATTGCAGATTGAATAACTTTTCCATCATTCAAGCAATTAAAGTCAAATTTAGTATGTATCATAATCTAGAAGTGTAGTTTTGCAAGACACCAATGTGTTAGTTTAAGGAAATTGTGTTGCCATGATAACCACTCATTTTTTTATCAAAATAAACCGTTCAAGCTATGAAGGTCAAATTTGGTGTGTATGATGGTCTTTAAGTGTAGTTATGCAAAATGTCCCTTGTGTTTGTATCAGACAGTGCATTGCCATGGTAACCACACTTTTTACCCAAACCTTGTGGAACTCAGTGTCAACTCTGTAATTGTACAGTAAACTAAAATTATTCTGTTTCCAATTCGACAAGTGCACAAACTTGGTATTAAGTCATTGCCCTCATGACATCACATACTATAAAGCGACACTAGGGGCAGGGGTATTAATGACCTTCAGTGATAATTCTAGTTTTCTATTACTGGCACATGTATCTCCAGCAGTACTGCAGCATGCCCTCCATTTGTTTGTTTGTGTTTTTTTTTCCTTACTTCACCTTCTTGGTACAAACCCATGTGTATTGTTTTTACCAGATTCTGTTCTAATCCTTTCCCAAGAGCCACCTTCTAATTGCATCCACCGGCACGATTGTATGCCGGAGGATACTTTGGATTCAGCAGTGTTACACCGCCGACGCGTCACATTCTTGTGTGCACTCTAGCAGCTACAAACCTTAACGGATTTATTTGAAATTTTGTATGGAGATTCATATTGGTAATATCGCTACACCTATAACTTTGGGTGATGCTGCCGCCAGTGTTCCATCTTTTATAGGGTAAAATGCCATATTTTTGTGCATAGTTTGTGTGCGCTCTAGGGGTCACATTTTCTAATGGATTTTGTTCAAATTTGGTATGGAGGTTTATCATGTTGTAATCTACAATGCGTATAAGCCTATAGATTTTGGATGTGCTGCTCCCCATGTTCCGTCTTTTATAGGGTCAAAGGTCATGTTGATGGATGGTTTGTGTGCCCTCTGTAGGCTACATTTTTTGACGGATTTTGTTCAAATTTGGTATGAAGGTCTACCATGATATAATCTACAAGCCTATAGACTTTGGATCTGCTGCCCCCAGTGTTCCATCTTTGATAGGGTCAAAGGTCATATTGTAGGTGGATGGTTTGTGTGCACTCTATAGGCTACATTTCTTAACGGATTTTGTTCAAATGTGGTATGAAGTTCTACCATGATATGAGCTACAAGTCAAAAGATTTTGGATGTGCCGCCCCCAGTGTTCTGTCTTTTATAGGGTCAAAGGTCATATTGTTGATGGATGGTTTGTGTGCCCTCCCTAGTGCCGGGGGATACAATCGCATTGCGCGGCAATGGACATTTCTACTTGTCTTTTATCTTTCTTTAACCTCCACCCTGACATAAGCTGTAAAAATAATCTTTGTGATATGGCAGCTTGATTATATGATCGCAAAGGCAGAAAAAGAGGAGCTGTTCCATTCTTTAAAATGAATAAGCAAAACATCCATCTAATCATGCAGGTAAAGTAGTGGTATTGACCCGGATGGCATCCATGCTAGTTTGTAGTGGAATTATGAGATTCTGTAGGGATGGAACCTTCACTGAACTCACTAGTCAATAAACTGTGGATTACCACATTTACCTCCATGGCTTCTTTGGTTCCATTAATATTTGTGATATAAAGAATATTGGTGCAGTGTGTATCTTATCATATCCTCCATTAACAAAATCCTGTTCGCTGTTTGGTCTACATAGCGTCGTGTGACCAAACAAAGCATTGCTATATTAAAGAGAAAATGCTGATTGAGAAAATTGTGCCTTACCATGACGTCATATATATTCATGTTATTCGTCAATGGCATGTGTAAAGTGCTATTGGTATCGGCCTCATAAACCACTGTGTGAAATCATGACCACTGCAAGTTGTACACTTTATGAGCGTCTATGCTGCAATATGTAAACAAAGAACAAAACTAGATTAGCATTATTGTAAGTGAAAGCATTTTGTATTTTTGTTAAAGATGTATATGAGGCTATGCACAAATATATACCGGGTTCACTATTTTTAGGCCTCCAGTAAAATCATATAAATTCCTTGGTGACAAAAATTGCACTAATTTCTTCAGGGCTGCAGCCATCAAAAAATAGTGCTATTCCTTTCATCTCATAATCCATGAATTCAACCAGAGGCTCTCAGTGCAGTGTTCATGTTGTTCATTTGTGTAACAGCACACACTCTTTCCTATACTATGTAGTGATGAGTTAATCTAGTGTGCATGCTTACCTGTAAGTTGCATCCCTTCCTGGACAAACCAATGCTCCATTTGATATTTTATATGAAAAATCTATTATTAATGTATAGGCTTTAAAAATTTTGCAATCTGATTGGTCAATTGCCATGCATTGATTTTTACTGATCCACACTGAGCCATGCCTCTGGTAAAATCCGAATGCATGGCCATATACAGCATTGCTCAGTAAGCTCATCTGTTGCTCAGTGAATTATTAGTTGATATGATGAAATAATTGACAATGTTTTCATTTGTGCATTACTTTGGCCGTCTGGGAGTCTCTTCTCAACATTCTATGAGGTTACCATCACTGAAGCTTTCATCACAAAGAAGTAAAAGAATTTAGTGTAACCCTTGTCCAATCATTGTGATTGCTTTGACAATTATTTTTCTTTACCAGGCTACCCATATGCCAAGATTCAGGAGAGAGTGTTACATCTCCAGGTGCTAGATTATGATCGCTTCAGTCGCAACGACCCCATCGGAGAGGTCAACCTACCCTTGGCTGAGGTTGACCTGACCCATGAGCGGCTGTACTGGCGACCTCTGACTCCCAGTAAAAAATCCTCGGTGAGTCCATGAGTTAGTAATTTGAGGGAAAGATACAATGTATGTAGGACATCCATTGAAGTGTGTTAGAGGAGAAAACAGAGAAGAACTTTGATCAGGAGGGACATTGTTACTTTGAAATATTATATACTGATTAAATAATATGAATGCACCTGCACATATGCAGTCTAGTTTTTTAGGGCGTGGTGGCTGTTGCAATGATAAACAAAGATTTCTTGGTATTGCCAATGCACAAAAAACTTTTGCACAGACTGCATAGCCCTGTCACAGATGCACTGGTGGATTCCTTGGGAGCATTGTTGCTTCCGGTTGGTTTGCGCATGTCTCAGTTCTCATGCGATTTAATGCAATTTTTATATGCTTTTCTTTCGTTAGTGCTTTTTTCTTTGGTTAGAATTAACCTAAAAAAAGAGCTTAAAACTGTTACATTTTTCTGATTTGTGGTCACTAGAGTCATGGTTCACTGCTGCAAAGCTTCCCTGTGCTGGTCACATAGTGGAAAGTGAAGAAATCTCCAACAAAAAAAACAACAACAAAAAAAAAAATACCCCTAGATTAAGAGGGAATATGACCTGAGTTCACATTCAGTCAAAACTGGACGCAAGTTTATCCCCCGAGCTATCCCATCATGCATCTGAAGCTATGCTCGACTCGATACCGAGAATTAACTAACTCCACTGAGACTCTAACCTTTCTTCATTGAAAATAAACTTACAGTCATCTTTAAACACATGGGAACACAGCATAATTTGCTGCTGCATTTGGTTGCATACAATGTGCCTTGCATAGGAGTCTAGCTGCAAATGACAAATGTTTTAGAATTGTGCGTGTGGTTTCATGAGGACTCTGGGCTGCATACAGATTATTTTAAAAATTACGCTGCAGACACTAAATATAGGCTGCTGTGAGATTTCAGATGAGCTGTTGCTGTAAGTGACATACCATGCTGTGTGACTGATACAGAGAGGTGTCTGATTAGTGTGTGGTATCTATGATGTGAACAAATTAACATGCTTTCCAGTTAATCAGGTACTCCACATAATTGGATAAAAAGTGCTCTGCCAGGCACTACCCAATTATGCAGAGACTATTGTAATATGATTTGGTAGAAAGGACAGAAATGAATAATCAGTTATGTACATACATGTAAAATGATGGGGGTCAAGGCAAATTGTCACTTAACCAGGCCCCCCCCCCCCAAAAAAAAAAAAAAAGGCAGATTCAATTTCCAGTCTTAACTTGAGCTTTGAAAGTGCAGAGGGAATATAATGTTGGCATGAGGGATAAAAAAGAATTGGAAATATTCTGTTGTGAAAAAAAGGGAATGAGGGTTAACCTGTTGAGGACGGGCTGATTTTGCTTCAACACGCATTTCCCAAGTATACTCAGGACTCATCATCAACGGGTTAAAGGTCAGTCCTCAAAATCAGTAGACAATGAGCAATAAACCATATCCAACTATAATAAACAAAGGGCCAAATTATTTTTTGCAGAATATCATAATGATGCTAGGAAGTGCAGGTTCTCCCTGTTGACTGCACATTGATATCAAAGTGCTCTAGGTTTGTTATGCCTCTGCCACAAAGTGGCGCCAGTGGCATTATGTTTTCGGGTTGTCCATCCATTAGTTGGTCCGTCCATAATAGATTTTGTGGACAATGTAACTTAAGAACCATATGAGGTACCCAAAGAAAACTTGGCATATTAATGTATGAGTAGACGAAGCTGTGTCTATTAACTTTTGCGTGCACATGCTAAAGGTCATAGGTCAAGGTCAAATGCCAAAATTAAACTATTTCCTCCACATCTCTGTAGTGCCTGAATGTATTAATTATGAAACTTAGTGTATGCATGTATTACTTTGTATAGGGAAAATTTTAGGTCACAGGTCACATGTCAAATGAAAATGCTAACGTGTCAGTTTTTACCTCCATATCTCAGATATGCACGATATGCATGCATTGCCTGACATTCACTCTCTTTGAAGTGTCGGGTCATGAAGTCATAGGTTAGGTTGAAATTTTAAAATTACACATGTTATGCTTAATGACATTATTTGCTCCATACTCTGGAAATCATTTAATGTACAGTATATACTTATTGGTGTAATTAAACTTGGTAAACACAATTTTGAACATACATCACTACACAGTGATTACAGTATATGTAGGAAAATTGTAAAATTTTACTTGTTTCCATATTTTGAAATTTTCTCTCTAAGTATTGTCATGAAAATTGGTATATGATTACAAGAAAATGATTATTTGCCACTCATGAAATTGTCATTTCACACCTTTGTGTTTATATTGAGACAGACTGTTGAACATTCAGGTGAAGTTTCACCTAATTGCCTTCACCAAGGGAGGAGGTTATATTTTCATCGGCGTTCGTTTGTTGGTTTCTCTGTCTGCAAAATAACTCAAGAAGTTGTGAATGGATTTGGAGCGCGTCCAATATTTACAGGAAAGGTTGAAAATGACTGAAGTAACAGATGATTAAATCTTGGTAGTATTGGTAGTGATCCAGGAATTTTTTTTTTTTGTGGAATTTATGAAGGATTTTTTATATTTTGGCAGATAGGCTCAATGAGCTTGGGAGTTTAAGCTGTGCATTTTAAAGGTTTTCATACGCACACTAAAGTGCATGCTCTACTTTCTGCTAAGGCTAGGTGCGCCACGCAGCTTGAAGTTGATGTAACAAAGGGCTTCTAAACTGGTACTGGGAAATCGGGCGACTTTCAGCATTCGTACTCATATGGTTGGATATCACTGATTTGTATGGAAGAACAAAATCAGTAGTGGAAATGAGCTGCTTGGTGGAGGCAGGGAGGTGAGAGGTCCTCTCACCTCCCTGGTGGAGGTCTGTTCTCTCAGAGTGTTTCTCTGGTTTATGATTTGTAATTTTGGTATTGTATAGTCATATTTTCTCTGTGCCATTTTCATGAGAAATATGAAAATAAATTGAAATTGAAAATTGAAATTTAACAATGGCAGCATGCTTTGTTGACCTATTGGGAAAATAATGTGATATGGTGCAGACATACCACTTGCCATAATAGCAACATTTTTAGTTTTGTTATATTTTAGTAATCTAATTGTGGAGTAAGAATACTGTAAGCTTCTCCATGAATAAATTGTGAGCAGTTAGATTTTTAAAATCATATATGTGCTGCTTAATGTCTTTGTAGACTGGCTTTATCAGCTCAATACTGATTCATGTGTCATAAACTGTTCTCTTTTGTCTGTATGAGGATGTCACAGATGTAAGATGGATATGGTTCTCGTGGGCTTACCAAATGAGAGTGTAGAGTGTTTGTGTTACATTAAAATATCTCTGTTTTTACCATTGAATTGATATATTTTCTGTTTCTTTTTCTCTGTGTGACTTTTGCAGGGTAAACTTGGGAGTCTACTTGTATCTCTGTGCTATGCGCCAACAGCAGGCAGAATTACCATATCAGTGTTAAAATGTGTAAACCTTGCTGCAAAAGACATTACAGGAAAATCAGGTGAGAACCCCCTGGATGTTTTATATATTCTGCTTCTGGTCAGGACTTTGTCAGGTTTGTGTTGTGCATCCAAAGTCTTAATGTACATTTGTAAACATCCGGGGCAATGATGTATGACGGTCACGCTTCGCCCCAGTTCCACCACACACCGAGATGTGATCTGTATGCATTATACTCTTCTTGGCACAAGAGGGCGACATTGTCCCAGAACATCATAATTCTTATGTGGCTATGCGTGGTCATTGCACCATTACTATGCCCGGACATTCATAGAATATTGTGCAAGCACGTTTTGATAGACATGTCATCTACTTCATTTTAACTCCATTATCATGGTCGTCACTCTAAAGTCAATAAGAATTGCCCCTGGTAGCTCAGAAGTTCTTTGAATGTAAGTTGCCCTGATAATGAGTGGGAAACCCTTCATACAGCCCCCTATATAAACTTGTGCAAAGGTGGTACCGAAATATGCTGCAAACAGAGAGCCTCCACCCCTCTCTCCCCTTAAAGTTAATGTTTGAGATCACGTAACATCATCACAATGTACTCTACTTATAACAGAATAAAGTTATTTCAAGAGAAGCAGGGGAAGACACTCGGCCTGGTCCGATTAGAAATAAGTCAGTTGCTGTGATACGTTCAAAGTTGACTTATCGCTATTAAAGACACAAAGATTGAGATATCAGAATTTCCTGTCTCATTTCTTGTTCGTAGAAACAATGTGCAATTGTTTAAATCTCAATCTTATAACATAAACTAATCATCTATTTTGGTGTATATTTGTGCGGTTAGCTTTTTCATATAGGTAATCATTTCCAACCTTATAAAACTGTGCGTTTCACTTAATAGTGGTGATGAGGATGTTGGCTATGGATTGTGAAATTTATCTTGGGATGTACCAAACAGAAACAGTCTAGAAACCCTGCTATTTCAGTTGGTTTATAAATACACACACACGCACACACACTCACATGCACAATATCTTCCATATTGTACTTTATTAGACTAATATGTTTCAATAAACATCATGGAAATCTGATGGAAGAGCTTTCCCTTTCTTCATTTCATTTAGACCCATATGTGAAAATCTGGCACATGCACAAGGACAAGCGAATAGAGAAGAAAAAGACGGTTGTAAAGTATCACACTCTGAATCCTGTCTACAATGAGTCCTTCGTCTTCAACATCCCCCTGGACCGGATACGGGATACCACCTTTGTCGTCTCTGTCGTGGACAAAGACCGGCTCTCCAAGAATGACATGATAGGAGGTATACTGCTTGGGGCTCGAGCATCACCGTCAGAGATGTCCCACTGGAATGAGATGATGAGTAAGCCACGGACTAACATTGCCAAGTGGCATGTCTTGAAAGGGATGAGTTGATGTCCCTTTTAGGAGTGAAGGAAACATGATCAAGGATTGCTGATATGTGATATACATTTTTAGGATGATCCTGTGCTTGGGACTGGCTGGCTGTTTCATGCCTGTAAATGCATTTATTCATGACCTGTAAATGTGATCTGTCAGAAATAAAGGAGAGTTCCAAGAGTGTGGTCCCATATTGGCAACAGGAAAAGCACCTGTCTGAGATCAAAGTGTCACCAAGATGGAGTTGAGAAAGAAATCCGTTGTTGCAAGCAAGATTTGACATTCCACTTAGTAGGCATACTGTCTGCAGATATTTCCTGGAGGTACTTAAACTAGATTATTACTATATTTATCATATAAAACATGGATATTTATACACATCTCATCATTGTTATGTGAATTTTTGCCTCCTATGCTCAAGAAGGTGTTTGCAATAATGTGCAGAGAGTAATGATTGTAGGAAATGGGAAAGAAATAATGAGAAATGGAAATTGGAAGTAGTGCATATCAGTTATGTGTATTGTAGAAGCCACTTATTACTATGAAAACTGTGGTATTTGTAGGCATTCATAAATATACTGATGAACTGCGTATGATTACAATCTTGTATTAAGAGATGTCATGTGCGAACTTGATTCACAAGTAAGTGGAGATGTACTGCCTTTCTCTATGGATGTAACAAAGCGATTGGCATACAGAACTTAGCAATACAGTATCACCCCATGCCAAAATGTACCTGTATTTGGCAACAATCTTCACTATATTTGGGAAAAGTATGTTTGTATGACTAAGGTGCCTATTGGTCTTTTTTATCAATTATCAGCTCCTTGATGCTGAAATGAATCATTAGAGTCTCAGAGAGAGATGATGGCACTATTGAATGTATTACTTATAAGCAAAGAATGTTGGATGTAATGTTTCTTAAAACCTTGCTGGTGTGTACAGTTAAGCTCGTACTGGTGACATTTATCATCAGAACAGAGAAAAGGTCTAGTGACTTCACAATACTTCTCTCATATTTGATGAAATATTTCATTTCAAAGCAGAGACAGAATTACTAGGAAGACTGACTCCAAAGAGATTTTGACTGTAGGCAGTTTACTTATGAAGGTTTAGAGGAGAGGATAGAAACATCTCTCTTCCAGCTATATCATGAGACATGATATGTACTTAAATACTAGTGGTTTGCATATAAATCATTTTTGTTGCAACATTTCTTAGAATGTCTTGTCTCAGTCTGCTTCTGTCAAGGTCCTTTTTCTTGTTTGTTTATTCACCTAAAATGTACTTTCCATGAGGTAAGGAGCTAAAAGATTTGTGAGAACTTCGAGGAAAAGGCTCTCAAATGAGTGTGTAGGGAGTGCAGCTTGAAAGACGATAAACATCAGATTAAGTATAAATCAACAAATTCCTTGATTTTCTGCATCTGGCATATGGTGAATGTTGAATGATTACACTGCTATGTGAAAATCACCCAGGTTTGAGTCCCATCTTAATTATAGGAAAGTCGTTTTCTTGCTCACAGACTAAGTTTTGTTCTGTTTTGTTTGTGTTTGTGTTTGTTTTTTCTGCTGTGGCTACCAAGTTAGATTTTTTTTTTAAAAAAACCTGTTATTTATCTTCGTGAACTTGGGACCTTGGCCTATGCTATAATGTCAAGTCATAGTGTTAGTGTGACAGAGGATGTAATTACTTTTGCTTGTTTACCCTCTGTGTCCTAAACTCTGATGACAGTTGTCTTATGTGGTGTTTGTAAATGTGTCTATGAAGAAGTAGATTGATTTATACACCGGAGAGAGAGATAGAGAGAACATGCCAGTCTACCAGTACTCTGTTTTGCTTTGTTTGTTTGGTTAGTAGGTTTTTCTTTTTGTGTGTATGTGTGTATGTCAGATTCTCTGACAAAATAATGTGGCATGTATGGTACCACCTGGTTCATAACAATTTTCTGTTGATTATATCTTCTTGATCACAAACAGATTCATGTAAAGCTTTAAATTCTTATTAATGACAACTTATGTCTGTTGACCATAAATGATGTTATCAAGCAAAGAGACTTTCTAGTAGTTTGTTCAAGTGGAAGTAATTGGTTTGTATTTCAAGATTTTTCAACTGTTTTATCTGTCTTTACTTTCATGCATATATTTTGTTAGCAGGTAATGTAAGACTCACTTTCATTCTGCCATCAGACTGTGCCCCTGTAATGGACAGTAAGAAATGATGTTTAATGATGGATATCAATTGAAGATTTTTGCTCAAACACACACTTGCTAAAAAAAAAGAAAAAAAATCATGCATGCACAATGTACTCACACACTTGACAAAGTCATGTAAACATGTGTATCTTATGTACACCTTCATTCAAAATGACAAAATTGTGGCGTCTAAATATTTTTCATTTGCATGTGTTTTGCTGCTCTTGACTGTCTAAATATCTCAATCATAAATACTCCATTTTGGTACATTTTTGATAACTGAAAAAGGACTTGTTATTTTATAATCACATGTCAAACATTGAGCATTATTTGCTAAAAAAAAAGTCAAATAGTTGCCCATTGATTGTGGAAGCCACATACACCAAGCGTTAAAATCAAAGCAGTGTGATATTATCATACCTATCAATTATCACATTGAAGGACTCTGTGGCTGAAATATGTGTTAAAAATGTTTGTTAAATGTGTTAAAAAATAACGCTGTAAGAGAGTATTTATATTCATAAACATGACTTAACCAAACTAAAATGACAATTTGTTGAAGCATAATTCATATTTGGAATTCTCACTTGCCATAATGTTATGAAAAACAAAACAATATTTCATGCATTTTTGTGTCTGTTATTCAGCGTCATACTATGTGATTCAGGCACATATGATTGTTTTGCCTGTATCACTTTTTATTTGCAAATAAGAAGTACAGATATATCAAACCTGGAAAGGATATTCTGTTTTTAGGTCTAAAGATAATAGATCTACAATCATTATCCTGCGGTGTTAAGATATGATAAATTAAGTTTACAGACCAATTGCTTACAATGGAAAGGAAAAAAAGGGGAAAAAATCTCTTTTCTTTTTTTCCTGGAGAGGGTTTTCTTTGTACCATCATTTACAATAAATTGTATATTCTAATCCTTAAAGCTGTGACAAAATACCTTAATTTTAAGTTACATTGTGAAGTTTGATATACATTTTGATATGACTTAGACATTTGAAATCTGGGGAATTCAAGTGTGAGTTGAAATATCTGCTGCTGGGTGTTTGTGCTTATCACCTTACACACTTGGAGACCATTCTGTTAGTATTTTAATCCTTTGAAAGCAAGGCGTTGCTACTCTGACCACCTGTACTTACTAGTGGATAAAACTCTATCACAAGACAAAAGCTATTATAGTTTTGCCAATTAGGAGAATATTATTATTTATAATATGCATGAGTCATATTACTCCTGTGAGATGGTTTGCTCTTTTTCTCATGTAATATGGATGCAGGTACAGCAGTGGAAGAAATTTTCAGTTTGCCTGAGGCAGAGTTACAACAAGGAGTCATTATAGTTCATCAGGAGTATTATATCTTCTTTTTTGATCATGTGTGCAAAATATGGTGCAGAAAAGAAAGAGTTTGATTTGTATGGTTCATTGTTGCAATCAGTATTTCTGTTGCTGATATGCATACCCCTGACAACATTCCATACAATTTGAGCAGAGCTTCTAATGACATCTCTCTCTCAAGTTGATGCATCTAAAATTGAATTATATTTCACTTGATTTCCAGAAGTGATGCACAACTGAGTGTTAGTGCATAAATTTCCTTTGATAATATGTGGGTCTTACGTGAAAGTCATTTTGTAACAGCTGAATTCCAGCAGGTCATTGTCTAAAACATCTGAATGATGCTTGAATTTGCAATTTAAATGTCACATGGAGGTCAACCTCTAAATCATAAATATGTTCCCTATGTAAAGTAGATTGCATTTCACCCTTCTGATAGTTGAACTCTGCCATGACGTAGCAGCCATTAGTCAATATATATATATATATATATGACCGTTCACCACAAAACAAACAAAAAGTTGCACCCTTGATTTTATGTGAGGACTCAAAACTGGTGAAATGGGTCAACTAAGTCAATCTTGAGTTTTTCATATTTTCTGAAAGAGCTATGTTTCTTCTACATTATTCTTGAGTTTGGGATCATAACACGAATGGGGAAAGTGTGTTTTCAGCCATTTTTCTACAACCCTTTTTTGGGGGGAGAGTAGAATGATCAGTTATGTATTAGAGGCACCTTTTCATATCTTGAAATCCTTTGTACACTCTTCACTCTCAAGTCTAATAACTTTTGAAAGGATAACTCTACTGCTTTGTAAGTTGGCATTAATCATGGACAGAATGTGTTAATAGAACATGCTCAATTTCAGCTTAATCTGATAATCCCTTCATTGTTGTTGCTCCCGAGGTTGACATCCTGTGTTTTGTCCCTTTCATCGCACAGCAAGCGCGGCTTGGTGAAAGATTAAGCACTTGAATAGACCCATCCATTTGAATTGAGTTATACATCATTTCAAAGCTTAGAGTCTGCTCTTTTAGAATCTGCCCTTAACTAAAAATCCATGTCTGGCGACTTTTTGTTGGTTTTGTGATGCAGGGTCACATGTATCTATTATATATATAATATATATATATATATATACATATATATATATATATATATATATATATATATATATATATATATATATATATATAGATATATATATACATACACATATATATAAAGGTATGTTTTGGCAAACCTCAGGTCGTCACCTCCGGTGTTTGCTACACAGATTAAAGGAAATGTTCAACTATATTTGGGTAATTTGTGCTATTGCCAATGAATTATATAATGAAGGACATGGGTCTTGACATGCCAGATCACTAGGAAAGGTTTATTGCTCCAGGTAAAGCTCCATTGTAGCAATTGAAATCTACACCACTGAGAAAACAAAATAAGTAGCCATACACATTTCACTTCTCCAAGATGTTATATACTTAGTTAGATTGTGATGAAAATTTGTGCACACCGTTCTGCTGTGTACTCTCCTGCATCAAAAAAGAGAAGAAAGATTGCAAGTATTTGACTTTCTTGATTGTAGTCGTGTGCTTCTATGCAGATAATGATAAATGCATGTATTAACCTAGAAGTTATTTTGAAAAGGATTATCAAACTTTGTGCATAAAAAGTTTTGTTGACTGGCAATTCCATGGCACCTTTACAAAATAGCACTGTGTATTTATTTTGTATCCCATTGCTAAGTTATTACATGTGATCTTACCAAAGTGTACAGCCATAGGTAGTAGGAAAGTAGAATTTTGTATCTAAGATGCTGTTTTGTAAGTTATTCTTGTTTTTTAGCAATATGAATTTTTTCAAGGAAAACAACATCTGATGTCTTGGTTTAATTCAAGTTACATCAAGTATATGATAAATATGTAAATGGCTTGGAGTGTGAAAGTCAACTGAAAATGATGAAATTTCTTAGCTTTATCAGTTTTCATTTGTTTTGTCATTCATCAAAATGATGTACAAGCGAAATCATGCAAGTTTGGATTTTTAGTAAGTCTGTATGGGCAGTAAATCTTTTTAAATCCAAGTTTATCAATATTTTTAGCACAATTTTGTCAATCATTGAATTGTCAGAAATATACTCTACTCATTGATGCCAAAGTGTCTATGTATTTTTAGTTTTGTTTGTTTTGGGCAGCTCAAAGTTTATTTTGACCTATCATTACAAAGATAACACATTTTTCATTTAACCTGAAGCCTTGTATGCTTTATAACTTTGATAACATGAAAGGTCAATGAAAGTGTTATGCTTCGGTTCTTATTTTTCATGCAATTGCTATGGGTTATTGGAAGACTGCCACAATATATTTGAGAGCATGTTCATGAGCATTCCAGCCTGTAGTAGTTTGAATTCAGGATGCTCGTTTTATCTTCAAGTGATTGTGTGATACATCCTTATCATCCACCAATGAATACACTTGACTTTTTGAGCAAGAGTTAGTGTTGCTTGTAAAGGCAGATGTAAGAATGCCCATGTGATTTGTCTGTTATACAGTACAGAGAAAAGTAACAGTAATCTATTTTACCTTTTTCTCTCTAGCCATCGAGTCCATACTGGAAGACGTGTTTTGTAAATGGTGTGTGTGTGTGTGTGTGCATGTGTGAATGTATGTGTTACTATTTTATTTTACAAGGGTAGTCACATGTGTAATCCCACAGATGACAGGACTTTACAGCAAGTAGGCATATTGTACTGTTATGAAGTCTACAAGCAAGGCATATGAGATAGAGACTTTAAAAAGGCGATTCATTAAAGGGGGTATCTCACTGAGCGGCAAACATTTGCGAACGTAGCGAATTTTGGATATCGCCAGAGTTTGTAAAGGGTTGCAAAAGGTTTGTTAACAGTTGCAAGAAAGTGCCCAAATGGGTTTTATTGTCGCAAGCAGTTTTTCTTGGCGCAAAGAAATTTTGAACATGTTCAAAATTCCTTTGCGCATTTGTATTTTTGCTAACAGTTGCAAACACGCGCAAAACATTTTTAAGAATTCACAAATGGTAGTAATTCAATGTCGCTAACATTTTTTTTTTTTTATTCGCCACTGCTAGCGAACAAGTAACCATATGGTTCCTATATAAAATTGACCCATTGAGAGAAATTTGTCATATAGAAAGTCCTTGAAGCTATTGACATCTCCATCATGTAATTGCTGCAAAAGCTTTTCATATTGACCAAAGTCTGTCCTCTACAACAACCACTCTCTGACCCAAACAGTCTATCTTTTGTTCTTCCTTTCTTGTTTTTCTTCATCTTCTTTCTTTCTTGTAGAGCTGCACCATAGCTGTAGCAGCAGCCAGGCAAAATAGCTCTTCAAGGATAGCAGCACGTTGAGCCTCTTCTTGGCAGAAATTCATTTCCATATTCTGGAAATCCATCTTAAACAGTGGTCACAAGAGATCTGAATGCAGTGGAAGGTTGTACGTTAATTTTATGAGTCTGACTATACGTAGTCGCCTGGTACTTTTTCAGGTCCCAAAACATTCACAAATCGTCACAAGGATATGCAAACAGTTGCTAATATTTGCAAAACTGTCACTGACATTTGCTAACAGCGCTAATAGTTGCCACCTGTGTTTCGTAAACAATTTCGCAAACATTCGCTCAAGTGTTGCTAATTGTCACTAAACATCGCTAAAAGTTGTTAACTGTCGCTTATGGCAGAAGTGAACCCTGATTTTTTGCAAATATTAGTCAGAAAAGTTGGCGAATCTCGAATTCACTACATTTGCAAATGTTCGCCACTCAGTGAGATACCCCCTTTAGGAGCTGAGGTATCAGTTAGTAATTTGCCCATAAAATGTGCTAAAAGTGTTCTTTTCCTGAAAAGAAAAGGGAGGGGTGTGATATCATTTCAAGCTTTTAGTCATTTTGAAGTCCCACAATCTATTACGCCCTGAAAGAAGTGTCTCTTCAATTGGCTATACAAATTTTTTGAGTATTTGAAACAACAGAGGAGAGTTGTTTTGTTGCCGTTAGTAATCTGTCATGTGATGCACATTTCCACACACAGGCCCTGATATCTCTGCTTCAGTGTGAGAGCTGTAACAAACCATATGCAGATAATGATATACTTTTCTTCTTTTTTTGGGCAGGGGGTGAGTCATACAGGTCCAGAATACTGTATTTCAATCAAAAGCTATGGAATGATATTCAAAATACCATAAGAACCATCGTAGATTTTCCCCTTTTTATTTGGTGTGTGCATGTGTGTGTTTTTGCATGTTGTTTTTTTTTTTTTTTTTTTTAAGTCCAAAAATGTGTGGGTTTTGGTTTTCTTTTTTTTGTCTTTTATGCCTCTGCCTGAAGGGTGCTTGAGGCATTATGTTTTCGGGTTGTCCGTCTGTCTGTACATCTGTACATACATCCGTCCCCATTTGTTTACGTGATAACTTGAGTAACATTGAGTGGAATTTTACCAAACTTGGTCCAAGTATAAAGTATGATAGGGCAATTACTTGATTAGATTTTGGGTGAAATTGGCCAGAGGTCAAAGGTCAAGGTCAAATCATGAAATTGTGTCTGTTTACGCGATAACTCAAGACTGGATGAAGCAAATTTCACCAAATTTGGTCCAAGGATGATGTGCGTGTATGATGGGGCAATTAATTAAGTAGTTTTTTAGTGAATCGGCAAGAGGTCAAAGGTCAAGGTCAAGGTCAAATATATGCTCAAAATTTCACTATTTCCCCCGTATCTATGCAATGCTTGAAGGTATTTTCTTGAAACTTAGTGTATACAAGTACTACCAAATAAAGATTCTCCAGAGAGAGTTTCAGGTCATGAGGTCAAAGGTCAAAAGGTCAAAGGTCAGGTGAAAATGTTAAAATTCACTTTTTTCTCCATATCTCGCAAATGGTTCACAGTATCTTCATGGAACTTGGTACATGTGCATGTACTGACAGGCGGGGATTATCTAGGGAATTTAGGGGTCAGGGGTCAATGGTCAGGGGTTAAAGCTCAAGGTCAACTCCTAAAAATTTTACTATTTCCCTCATATTTTTGCAATGCTTGCAGGATTTTTCTTGAAACTAATTAATATACACATGTAATTACTTAATGGAGATTATCTGGGAAATTTCCTGCCAAGAGGTCAAAGCTCAAGTGAAAGTGCAATATTTCATGTTTTCCTCCATATCTTAAAGGTGACTTACGGTATCATGAAACTTAGTACATATTCATTCATGTCCTACCTTACAGTCATTCCCTTGGGAATTTTAGGGTCATAGGTCAAGGGTCAAAGGCCAGGCTGAAATGCAATCTTTTTTTTCTATTTAATACCAAAATTACACTTTTTCTTCATACCTTGCAAATTACTCAATTCATAAACTTCAAAAAGAGTCAAAAGTAAAGTAAAAATCCTCAAATTCCCCAATACATGTACCTGCGCTCTTAGACAATATAGCAAACCTACTTCAAGGAAAGTGAACATTCAACGCATTTGTGACAAACCTGTCATTTCAATATTTTGCCAGTTACACGTATGTGAAACTGTCATCACAAATTGTCAAGACATTGTACTATAGACCTAATGGGAGAACCATGCATTATGGCGGAGGCATACCAGTCGCCATTGTGACATTTCTAGTTTTTAATCTAAGCAACTAATTCAGTAAAGCATATCTGTGGCCTGAAGCTTGGTCTTTCCATCCAATATTCCTTCCCCCCCCCCACCCCATGAGTTGGTGCTTGTAGATGTTGAATAGATGTCTAGACTCATCTACAGTATTGCCTAACTTTGATTGGTAAAACCATGCAATATCCTACTTTATGTTCTTAATACAGATGGTTTCAGACAGGTATAATTCCTACAGCATGGCATTACAACATGCCAAATATTGTGTTTTCTTTTACCAAGAGGAGAATGATGGAAACCTTTTGAGAGTGTGATGTCACTTCAGAGCACAGTTCTACCATGTACCCCTTATTGTAGTCTAATTTGTCATTATAATGCTGCTCTTTGTAAAATGTCACATGATGCTCAAAAGGCTGTAGTAGAGATAAGTAAAATCAAAGGGAATAGTAAAGGTTCCTTCCAAATCGGATCCATAATAAGAAATAACAGAATTTTTGAATATCATTGTTTTCATGATACAGTGATATCAGTAGCAACGGGGCCATGCAAATTAGATGAAGCGTTGAAGTCATGGTCCTGAAAATTTCACAATGCCCCATGTGCATATATGCAAATACAATGTATCATCCCCTTTTTAAGATTAACTCAATTAGAAAAACTTCCTTCACATATTTTTTTTTTTGTCCGAACCTAGAGGAGATGGGTTGTAAGTGCTTATTATCAATGAAAAATTGATTGTGATTGTATATGTATAAACAATAAGGAGACATGTAAGTTAATGACCTTAGTAACTCAGCTAATATGCATTTGGTGGTGACCAGTCAGTGTTCAGTTATAACATGTAAACAGTTCAAATTGAAAAAAAAAACCTCACATTTTATGTCAGATTTTACAGAAATTTTGACCATTACCTTTATCTGAATGTACTGTTTGTATAAATTTCAACCTAAACATGGTATAGAAGTCCCTATCCTCCCCCTTTTTTTTGTGTTTTGTATGTTTAGTGGTAAGGAGTAATTGCCTTCAAGGAGTCTGTTTTGTGCTGCTTCAACAATGATCTTGGCTCTTATACCAGTCTCTGTAATGTGTTCACCACTCCTGCTATACAGGGGCAAAATATTGCTCAATGAAGTACATGTACCTTTTGTATCTGGGAAACCATCGTAGCAGTGGACATAGGATTTGATTGACTTGGAACCAATAATCAATTGCTTTATTCTTCAATACACTGTGCTGCTGTTTATTGTATGTTTGACTTTGTGTGGAAAAGTGTCATTCTATCACTCAATATAATGCAGCAGATGTTAGAATATATGAATTCAGGGCTACTGGAAGTGAACAATTACTGATGAAATACTGATTCTGTACATAGTCCATGGTATTATATATAGTTTTCCTAAGAAAAGACTGAATAAATGGACCTATAGATTATGTCAAACAATTGCAAGAGTGTCAGGAGTGTGATTTGTCATGGTTATGTAAGGTATTTGGTTGGTAATCACCAGTGGTTTCGTTTTTTAACAAATCACGCACACACAAGTGGGGTCTACCTGTATATGAATATAGGTACTTGAAGGTTTTAGCACCATAGCCGTGATGAACTAAATAGGTCACATCCCCCTGCATACACATGGGCCCGAATTCACGAAGGTGGTACAAATGAAACCATGGTTTAAACCATGGACAAAAACCATGGAGCGCCAAGTGTCGCATGAAATATTTCGTTACGAAATCAGTCATTTCGTCGATGAAATGATTATTTTGTAACGAAATGACAACATTTTGTAACTAAATGAACATTTCGTCCACGAAATGATAATTTCGTTAACGAAACGGTCATTTTGCCGACGAAATGACCAATTTCGTAACGAAATATTCCGTGCGACACTCGGCGCTCCATGGTTTTTGTCCATGGTTTAAACCATGGTTTCATTTGTACCACCTTCGTGAATTCGGGCCAAAGTGTATAAGGGGGTGTATAGGAATCAGCGTGTGGTCGGTCAGTCGGGCGGTCCGTCGCAAATCTTGCGTCACGAATTCTCACAGTTTTGAAGCAATTTTAATGAAACTTTGGGACATTATGACATTGAGGTGTAGATGTGCAAGACATGTGTAATGTTTTTGTCGGAGAAAGTGTTGCCATGGTTACCAAAATTTTCCCAAAGCCTTGTGGAGCAAACTACTTCCACATTATCAAAGCAATTTATTTCAAATTTGATATGGATAGTGATCTATACGTGTGGTTATGAAAGACACACTATGTATTAAAATGTACGCTATCCGTGAACCTGACAAGGCATTGCCATGCTAATGGCATATTTTCTTGAAAATATTTTGGAGTGAACTACTTCCACAATTTTGAAGCAATTGAACTCAAATTTTGGTGTACATGATGAAATTGAGGTGTAAATGTACAGCCCATTTTTCTTATGTTTGTAAGAGAAAGTGCTGCCATGGTATCCACAATTTCCCCATAAACTTGTGGAATGAACTACTTCCACAGTATTTAAGCAATTAATTGTATCCCCCGGCATGTATGCCGGAGGATACTTTGGATTCAGCAGTGTTACGCAGTCGCCGCCTGCGCCACTGCCACTGCCACCACATCACATTCTTGTGTGCACTATAGCGGCCACAAACCTTGACGGATTTCTTTGAATATTCGTATGGAAGTTCATACAGTTGAACCTCTCGTATCTGGACAAGTCGGGACCGGGGTTCATCCGGATAAGGGATTTGGTCGGATACGGGAGACTCAATGCTTTATACATGTACATATACATACACATGTACTGATGTAGCCCATTGTAGTACAACATGTAGTAATGTGTATACTGCAACCTTTTCATTGTTACACTCAGTAACAGACCCCAAAATAGAGGTGTATGTTAATATTGGAAGTAATATGTAATTCATGTGTGTTTGTGTAGGAGTTCTCAAGGAGTTGGGAATCCGCCTTTCCTCCCGTAATTATTAAAAAAAAAAAATCACGGCAAGATTGCGTCCATATAATAGAGAGATCCGGATAAAGGGAGGCCGGTTAAGAGAGGTTCATATGTATTGGTAATATCTCCGCACCTATAACTTTGGGTGATGCTGCCCCCAGTGTTCCATCTTTTATAGGGTAAAATGCCATATTTTTGTGCATAGTATGTGTGCCCTCTAGAGGTTACATTTGTTAATGGATTTTGTTCACAGATTTTTCATGATGTAATCTACAAGCCAATAGATTTTGGATATGCTGCCCCAAGTGTTCAGTCTTTTATAGGGTCAAAGGTCATGTTGGATGGTTTGTGTGCGCTGTATAATGTTACATTAAACTTGACGGATTTTGTGCAAATTTGGTATAATGTGCAGATGTGGTCTGGAGGTCTATTATGATGTAATGTACAAGACTATAGATTTTGGATGTGCGGCCCCCATTGTTCCATCTTTTATAGGGTCAAAGATCATTTGCTGGTGGATGGGTCGTGTGCGCTCTATAGGCTACATTTCTTAACGGATTTTGTTCAAATGTGGTATGAAGGTCTACCATGATATGATCAACAAGCCCATAGATTTTGGATCTGCTGCCCCCAGTGTTCCATCTTTTGTGTGGTCAAACGTTATATTGTAGGTAGATGGTTTATGTGCACTCTATAGGCTACATTTCTTAACGGATTTTGTTCATATGTGGTATGAAGGTCTACCATGATATAATCTACAAATGTGATATGAAGATCTACCATGATATAATCTACAAGCCTGTAGATTTTGGTTCTGCTGCCCCAGTGTTCCATCTTTTATAGGGTCAAAGGTCATGTAGTTGGTGAATGGTTTGTGTACACTCTATAGGCTACATTTCTGAACAGATTTTGTTCAAATTTGGTATGAAGGTCTACCATGATATGAGCTACAAGTCAAAAGATTTTGGACGTGCCACCTCCAGTCTTCTGTCTTTTATAGGGTCAAAGGTCATATTGTTGTGGGATAGTTTGTGTGCGCTCTATAGGCTACATTTGTAAATGGATTTTGTTCAAATGTGGTCTTGAGGTCTATTAGATATGTAATGTACAAGCCTGTAGATTTTGGATGTGCTACCCCCAGTGTTCCATCTTTTGTAAGGTCAAGGTCATATTGGTGGATGGTTTGTGTGCGCTCTGTAGGCTATATTTCTTGACAAATTTTGTGCAAATTTTGTATGAAGGTCTATCATGATATGAGCTACAAGTCAAAAGATTTTGGATGTACCGCCCTCATTGTTCCATAGGGTCAAAGGTCATAGTGCTGGTGGATGGATTGTGTGCACTATATAGGCTACATTTCTTAACAGATTTTGTTCAAATGTGGTCTGGAGGTCTATCATGATGTAATCTACAAGCCCATAGATTTTGGATGTGCCTCCCCCAGTGTTCCATCTTTTATAGTGTCAAAGGTCTTTTTTTTTTTCGGAGGATGGTTTGTGTGCGCCCCTATAAGCTACATTTCTTGATGGATTTTGTGCAAATTTTGTATGAAGGTCTACCATGATTTAATCAACAAGCCTATAGATTTTGAATCTGCTGCACCAGTGTTCTGTCTTTTATAGGGTCAAAGGTCATATTGTTGGTGGAAGGTTTGTGTGCACTCTATAGCCTACATTTCTTAACGGATTTTGTTAAAATGTTGTATGAAGTTCTACCATGATATGAGCTACAAGTCGAAAGATTTTGGATATGCCGCCCCCAGTTTTCCGTCTTTTAAAGGATCAAAGGTTATATTGTTGATGGATGGCTTGTGTGCACTCTATTCTGTTACAAATAATCTACAATACAAATCATTTTACTCATGTTACAATTATTTCGTAATACAAATCACCCTAGGTATGTTTATCATGTTACAAGTATTATACAATCCACAATGCAAATCGCCTTTATTGTGTTACAATTATCCTACTATCCAAATCATCTTACATGAAATCATTGTGTTGCATCTGTTCTATGTTTCCATGTATTTTTGTTCATTTCAACAAAATTTGTTTAAAACCCGACAAGACGTTGCCATGGTAACAGTATATTTTCTTGAAAATCTTGTGGAGTGAACTACTTCCACAATTGTGAAGCAGTCAAGCAGTCAAGGTACTCTCAAGGTACTACACACACACACACACACACACACACACACACACACACACACACAATCATACCCTACATTAATGCATGCTGAGATATGGTTTGTATCTCAGCTGCAAATGATCAGACAAAGTTTTTTTTTTTTTTAATCTTTGTACGGATTCTAAGCAGGTTTCCCGGGGTTTGTGGCATCCATAGTATAAACCAGTGTGTAAACAAGTGATGAGTAAAGAATACTGAATAAATAGATGAATAAATAAAATAAATGAATGAATAAATGAATAAATAAATAAATAAATAAATAAATAAATAAATAAATAAATGAATAAATAAGTGAATAAAATAGTGTACCATACATACTATTTCCCGTTTATTCGAGCGTAACTTTGTTGTCCCTATACTCTTGTTTGTATTTTTTTTCTAGACAATTCTGTTTCAAATTATTCACGTTCATACAATACAGGCATGTGTCTTGAAATGTCTTTTGCTTTCTTGTTTTGATCCTCTTTTCCTTCTTTTGTTTTGATTTGATTAGAATACCTGTTTGTTTGCCTTTCTTCTTGTTCGCCAGTGTTGTATCTCCTGTTCATTTCACGGCCGTATAGACAATGTATAATCACGACATGATAATGGTTGTGAAGTCAAACATCTCCCCTATTAGATGTGAAGCAGTGCAGTCCAACTTGGGATCGTGTTGAGCGGCAAGGGGATTGATGTTAAAGGGGCATAGTCCCGGCAGTGTAGAGGGCGCTGTTGATGATACTGCCGATCACCGTTAGCTTTCGAAGATTACCGAAGTTGAGCTGTCATCGAGAGTAAAGTGCGTAGGTGTTGCTAAGCAACGTTGCCTTCGTTGTCTTCTCTGCGCATCGCGCAGTCTGTAGTAATGCCAGGGTGCGTGCATATGTGCTTATTATTATGGCATCACAAAAGAAGTTTGCTAAAGCTGTAATCCCCCTCAGCCGAATCATGAGCCGAACTGTGATCGGACCACTGACTACAGTGGATCGGACTCGGACTCGGGGAAGTGGGCCAAAGCGTAAGCGCTAAAGAGGAGTCGAGAGCGTAAGTCTCTATAGGAAACTTGCGCCGTGCGCCCGCGTACGCATTTGACTAAAATTTTCCCAGGATGGGAAAGGCATTTATTTGTCTTGGTGACTTGGATAGAGAATAACTATCAAGTGTTTGACTTTATTACTCTCTATAAGCCTGACGGAATAAACCGTTACAAACTTATTATACTTTACAAATTAAGAGCCACCTTTAAGATAGTAAAGTGTTTTATCGCCAATGACGTAAAAAGTACCCGGATGTTGATTAAAGCGTCATTTACGGTGCATTATGGGATAGTCCGGTAGCAAAGTCACTTCCGTTCGTAAGCGCGTGATACGTGACTAATGCTATTTACACACACAACCGACTGTATTCTACGTGTACTTCCTGTTTTCTCGACTTGAATTACAGCTTTAATATGATTTGAAATTTCTCCATTCTTAAGAAGTTGCTGTTAATACGACTATTGGTTGTTGTGTTCGTGACATTTCGACAGAGAACTAATAAAAAAAAAAGATGGGCATTCCATGACGATATCCAGGTGGGTGAATATTTTCCAGCATATTTTCAGCGTATGCAGAGATGACTGATCTGTGATGTGCACATCGATCGCATGATCAAGCAGTACGCTGTACCGGTATGTGTTAGCTTATGCGTGCAGTGGTCCATGCTAATGCAAGGCCGGCCGCCGGCCTAGGGCAATGCATGCGGGGACTAGTGTACGAGTATGACAGGCCTGGCCACTTGCTGGCTCGGGCGGTACAGCCGCCTGTATACTATACTAGTATCCGTGGTCGGCGCGGCGCTATAGGTAAGGTACACGTACGCGCACGCTAGCGCTGTGCAAATTATGCCCCGCACCGGAAGTGCCCTTGCTACGAAGTGCACTAAATTTTGACGAAAAAGCCCATCCGGGTACTTTTTACGTCATTGGCGATAGCGAGAATTGTTAAGTGAGTAAGATTGAAATACATGTACTTGGGAAAGCATAGCTCAGAAATTTGAGATGTACGGAGATGAAAGATAAACATATATATAAAAGTAGCGGCACTACGACGAAAACAGACTACCGACGTGAAGTGTTGAAAGACGGGATCTCCCTGATTTTCACTGTAGTGAGTAAAGCTTCAGTGATTATGTGGCTAAACAATGTCAGATGTAAAAGGCCTTTCCTGGTGGATGCCCAACACTATAGACAAACCAAAACAGAATCGCAAATATTTTTCCAGTTTTCCCATTTCTTCAAATGTATTGGAAACGTAAATTTAGCTTTTCTTCTTCTAACTTATCTTGTTCTACAAAACTTTTGATCAAATGTTCCGTTGGCAGTGTATTGCTTTTCCCTTTAAAAAGTAATTCTTTAACCATTACTTAGGAAAAAATCGATACCGCGATCGTTCGATTGAAAGAATCGGGTGATCGACTAGTCTATTTCAGTTTTGTTTTTGTTTTTATACTCTTAAAAATTTACAAATAAATTCAAAATAATAATCGGAGTGACAAAAAAAAAGCCCAATCTTATGATAATTGTATTGCACAGGGCGTAAGTCTCAAGTAAAGTCTGCATATATAGCAATCATCCAACTCAGGATATTGGTACACTTTAAGCCAAGTGCAGAATGATGGTTTAGATCCGAATAACTTGAATAATGTAATAAGAACACATGGGCAGGTGAGTCGAGGGCCATTTCAAGCTCTGCCGCTATCTTTGAGCCGTCTTGTCCTGAGCAAACACACACACAAACACACGCACACACTCACGCGCGCGCGCGCACACACACACATACATAAAGCCCTCATATCACCACCACGTGAAATATTCTCGGGAAATCCCCTTCCCTTTCTGTAGATATTTCATGTCTTAAAACCTTATAGGGTTCGTCCTATACTACTCATCGACCGCCTAATTTTTATTTGCCTGATAAGAATATTTAACACTGAAATTCACATATAAACTTGACCTACGTGATTGAGAAAATCCAGCACTATCAAATGCTGTTGTTCCCTTTTCAATTCAAAGTTTCAGTGCAAAAATATCGCCGACGAACTTGAGTGCCCTCTTTCCAGCTCCCCGCGGTACCGCTCCTTTTTTTAGATTGACCGCTATTTTTGTATTGACAATGCACACAAACCGAGTTGTATTGAACACCGTGTTGTACGAAGCTTTTTAGAAAATGCATTGACACTACATTGCGATTCGGTTGAAATATTCATTCGAAATTTTTCCTTGATGAATTTCCGTTTTCCCCACACATCCTCACCAACAGTCAAAGCCAATATATTTTATGTGCTCTGCGCGCGCATGCAGTGCGTTCTGTGCGCCAAAAACTAGTGGTCAGTTTCAAAAAGGGTGGTCGATGTGTAGTAGAGTTACCATACTAGTATTCAACTTTGTTTCATCTTGAATATTAGGTGTATTTTGATTTTTTTAAAGCTATTTTCATGTGATTTTTTTTTCATATTTATCCGATGTGAAATTTCACAATTCCGCCTTTGGCTGCAACGATGTTATCATCAATAAACCTTTCAAATCAATTAATCTCATAGCTTCTACGTTACTCCTTTTTCTCTTATATCTAAATTGGTCTCTATTTATTATTTTCTGCATGCCAACGCCTTTCATCCTTTGGGCCCCCTTAAATCTTAATACAGTGTATAGGCCTGCAATCAATGTAACAGACCTGCAGTTTCGTTTATGACAAGCATTTTGTCCATTTTCAGTTTTGTATACCACACTCTGTTTATGACATCACGAGAGAGTATACCTCTCTTTAATTCCTCGTATGTCTCAACCAAACTCTCTCCAATACCTGGCCAGAATAATGTATGATAGAGAATCTACGTCCATCTTTCCCTTCAAATTAACTTCATTTCATAGATTTGTAGGCTTCAATGTATTCGTCTTAATTTTGTCATTTGATTTCTACATTAATCCTACTTTTATCACTTAAAGGTCCAGTTTACCTTTGGGAACAGTGATTTAAAACATGTTCAAGATATCACATTTGATGCGCATGTATAGGTCTGTTGCATCACAAAACATCCTACCATATACAATTTTTGCAATAAAGTCTAAAATATAAGGATATATCAGTATTTTTCTCAACAAACCGTAACTGTAGACGGTTTAGTCTGGAAGCATTCTTATAACTATTGTTCACATTTTGTGTATTTAACAATACGTAACATCAATTATACGGATTCAAGTTTTTACAGTGGTTCTTTCTGTCCCTAACTCACATTTTAGAATTATTTTAAAGCACTAATGCTGGGTTTCTAAATCATCTGCAAATGGTAAATTATGCCTTTAACTTCGGAAATAAATCTAGAGAGCAATTATAATACACTTCTGTCGTTGCCGTTACATTATTCAGGTAAAACTTGTCGTCAGTGACAAGTTGTCATAGATGTAACAAGCTACTGAAATCCTTGCATCTGATTGGCTGAGAGCAAATTTGTCATAGAAATGTGGCAGTTGTCACTGATGACAAGTTTTATGAAACGCGCCCCTGGTCCTGCATGTCTCTGTGCGTATACGTTGTGTGTGTGTGTGTGTGTGTGTGTGTGCGCGCGCGCGCGCGCGCGTGCTTCCATTCAACTTTTATTGCGTGGTGTCCTACCTGAAAGTTAATTTCTCTTGAATACAGATTTTGATAGAATTCTCTAACAATTCGAAATGCTAACTAGACTCGGAATTTGTCAAGACTGACAAATTAGGTGATCCGATTTTTTTTTTTTTAATCAATGATTCGAGTCCTGATCGCAATAGGCATGACCATATAGATTTTATCTGTGTTTAGAGACATTGGCCGTGTGATATTTGGATTCTCATTTAGAAAAGAGAGTGAGGTCTACCATCTTTGGTACCAAATTCGGTATAAACCAGGGAGGTACCTCCCTGGTATAAACTATAACGAAGATACAGAATGAAGTACATTTGACCATTGACCCAACTTTGCACAGCCAAGATGGCATCTGAGCAAAAAGTGGTTATTTTGTGAAATGATCCTTGTAACATGGTCTTTACGTGTGCAAAATATGGGAAAGATAGGACATGTATTCACCAAGATACAGGTTGAAACATTTATGACCTTTGACCCTAATTTACATACCCAAGATGGTGTCTGATCAAGTAGTTGTTATTTTATGAAATAATGTACGTGACATGAACTAAACATGTGCAAAATATGGGCGTGATAGGGGCTGTTTTTCTTGAGTTATTGCAAAGAAAGTTGTAGAAAGAAAGAAATATCTCAATACATCGAAGATAAGTTTGATTTCAACCAAGTTTCTTGACGTGATCTCGGCGTCGTATGAAAAAATGGAGGGTATAGTCACGATAGCCCAAAGTCTGAGCTACAACATATTAAAATCTGGGAGAAATTCACAGAAGAGTAAGTGAGCTAGTGTTCGATAAAGACCGTCATGTCAATTTTCATTTCCAGAAAAATTCCCTCCCATAGAGATAACACGTAAACTGGTTAAATTTGACAAGGTTACATTATATCTAATTTCACGAGGTGAAGACATCATCCGATTAAAACTTTGATTGAAGAAAACTTAAAGAGTATTAAATTGGCTACAACATACTAAAATCTGGAAGAAATTCACCGAAGGGTAATTGAGTTAGTCGTCGATAAAGACAATCATGTCAATTTTCACATCTAGAAAAATTCCCTCCCATAGAGATAACACGTGATAATGAAGATAAAGAAAGAAGTACATATGACCTTTGACCCTACTTTGCACAGACAAGATGGCGTCTGAGCAAAAAGTGGTTATTTTGTGAAATGATTCTTGTAACATGTTCTTTACGTATGCAAAATATGGGAAAGATAAGACATGTATTCACCAAGATACAGGATGAAACATTTTTGACCTTTGACCCTAATTTACATACCCAAGAAGGTGTCCGATCAAGTAGTTGTTATTTTATGAAATAATGTACGTGACATAAACTAAACATGTGCAAAATATTGGGCTGATAGAGCTTGTTTTTCTTGAGTTATTGCAAAGAAAGTTGCAGAAAGAAAGGAATATGAAAATACATGGAAGATAAGCTTTAATTTCAACCAAGTTTTTGGGCATGATGCCGACTCCGTATGAAAAAACGAAGGGCACACTTACGATAGCCCAAAGTCTCAGCTACAACATACTAAAATATGGGAGAAATTCACCGAAGCATAAGTGAGCTAGTGCTCGATAAAGATAGTCATGTCAGTTTTCATTTCCAGAAAAACTGCACTCCCATAGAGATAACACGTAACGTGGTCAAATTTAACAATGTTACTTTTAATCCATTTTTACGAGATGATGCCGTCATCCAATCAAAACGTTGTTATTATATTACCGAAAGAGCATTTAATAAGCTACAACATACTGAAATCTAGGTGAAAATTGGCAAAGGATTAGTGAGATACGCTCGAATGAACTTAAAATTTGATGACGTCATTTTGAAAATTTACTTTTTTTACTTTATTAAGAAATTTGATATCTTTTAATCATTTTTTCAGCATCGTCAACCCATGAAATGACATGTACAACTCATCAGCTTTCAGAATATGTAAAGAAAATGGGGGGTCACCGTCCATCCTGACGAGTAAAATCGGATTTGAAATTGGCGGTTTTTTGGCATTGTTGGACTGTATATCGCCATTGACGCGCGCGCGGAATTTCAACTTTGACGGGTCTGTATGACGTCATATTGGGTCGGATTGACTTGAAACTTGGTAGAAATATTCCTTGACATTTCAGGCATCCGATAAGTGTGAAAAAACGGGAAATTTCTATTGCATATGAGCTGTGCGTGCGTATATATGCGCGCGCGTACGCGTCCGTCCAATTTTTTCAATTTTTCAAAAAATGCTCCAAATGGTCTGAAACGTGTGCAAAAAAATTTTGAGCTCGATTTGAGCATACAAATATTTCTACGCGCGCGTACGCGCACGTTTTAAGAGAAAATATGAATTTTGAGAATATGAGTAGAATCCGCATAACCTGAAATATATGTGACGTAAATTTCATTGAAAAACTCCATTCCATTAATGAGATATGAATGAAAATGTGTTTTCATATAATGACGTCATAGTGACGTCACGGTCGACTGATCACTATGATTTTATTTGACCCGTCGTCTTTGGGACATGATACATATATGGTATAATTTTGACATTGATAGGAAGAACACTTTCTGAGCTAATCGATACACAAATTTTGTCCAGAAATAAAGAAAGAAGAAGAAGAAGAAGACTAGAGATTGTAATTTGTCATCACTGACAAATTAAGGTGATCCGATTTTTTTTTTTATCAATGATTCGAGTCCTGATCGCAATAGGCATGACCATACAAGTTTCATCTGTGTTTAGAGACATTGGCCGTGTGATGTTTGCATTCTCATTTAGCAAAGGGAGTCATATCTGCCATGTTAGGTACCAAATTCTGTATACACTATAACGAAGAAACAGCAACAAGTACATATGACCTTTGACCCACCTTTGCACTCCCAAGATTGCATCTGATGAAATAGTGGTTATTTTGTGAAATGATTCTCGCGACATCGTCTATACGTGTGAAAAATATGGGAAAGGTAGGACAGGTATTCACTAAGATACACGATGAAACATTTATGACCTTTGACCCTAATTTACATACCCAAGATGTTGTCCGATCTAGTAGTTGTTATTTTATGAAATAATGTACGAGACATGAACTAAACATGTGCAAAATATGGGGGTGATAGGGCGTGTTTTTCTTGAGTTATTGCAAAGAAAGTTGCAGAAAGAAAGAAATATCTCAATACATAGAAGATAAGCTTTAATTTCAACCAAGTTTTTACTGTAATCCCGACATCGTATGAAAAGACGAAGTAAACAAAACGATAGCGCAAAGTCTCAGCTACAACATATTAAAATCTGGGAGAAATTCACCGAAGCATAAGTGAGCTAGTGCTCGATAAAGACAATCATGTCAATTTTCACATTAAAAAAAATTCCCTCCCATAGAGATAACACGTCATAACGAAGATACAAAAAGAAGTACATATGACCTTTGACCTCAAGTTGTACAGACAAGATGGCATCTGAGTAAAAAGTAGTTATTTTGTGAAATGATCCTTGTAACATGGTCTTTGCGTGTGCAAAATATGGGAAAGATAGGACATGTATTCACTAAGATACAGGGTGAAACACTTATGACCTTTGACCCTAATTTACATACCCAAGATGGTGTCCGATCAAGTAGTTGTTATTTTATGAAATAATTCACGTCACATGAACTAAACATGTGCAAAATATGGAAGTGATAGAGGCCGTTTTTCTTGAGTTATTGCAAAGAAAGTTGCAGAAAGAAAGAAATACTTCAATACATCGAAGATAAGCTTTAATTTCAACCAAGTGTTTTGACGTGATGCAGACATCGTATGAAAAAACGAAGGGCACACTTACGATAGCCCTACGTCTCAGCTACAACATACTAAAATCTTAGAGAGATTCACCGAAGCATAAGCGAGCTAGTGCTCGATAAAGATAGTCATGTCAATTTTCATTTCCATAAAAACTGCACTCCCATAGAGTTAACACGTAAACTGGTCAAATTTGACAAGATTACATTCAATCCATTTTTACGAGGTGATGCCGTCATCTAATCAAAATACCGTTTTTACGTTTATGAAAGAACATTTAATAAGCTACAACATACTGAAATCTTGGTGAAAATTGACAAAGGATTAGTGAAATACGCTCGAATGAACTTGAAATTTGATGACGTCATTTTGAAAATTTACTTTTTTTACTTTATTAAGAAATTTGATATCTTTTAATCATTTTGTCAGCATTGCCACCCCATGAAATGACATGTACAACTCATCAGCTTTCAAAATATGTACAGAAAATGGGGGGTCACCGTCCATCCTGACGAGTAAAATCGGATTTAAAATTGGCAGTTTTTTGGCATAGTTGCACTGTATATCGCCATTGACGCGCGCGCGGAATTTCAACTTTGACGGGCCCGTATGACGTCATATTGAGTCAGATCGACTTGAAACTTGGTAGAAATATTCCTTGACATTTCAGTCATCCGATAAGTGTAAAAAAACGGGAAATTTCTATTGCATATGAGCTGTGCGTGCGTATATGTGCGCGCGCGTACGCGTCCGTCCAATTTTTTCAATTTTTCAAAAAATGCTCCAAATGATCTGAAACGTGTGCAAAAAAAATTTGAGCTCGATTGGAGCATGTCAACATTTTAACGTGCGCGTACGCGCACGGTTTAAGTGTAAACTGAAATTTGAGAAAATGTGTAGAGTGCGCTTGATTTGATCTATGTGTGACGTAAATTTCATAGAAAAATTCCATTCCATTAATGAGATATTAATGAAAATGTGCTTTCATATAATGACGTCATAGTGACGTCACGGTCCATTGATCACAATGATTTTACAAAATCTGTCGTCTTTGTGACATGATACATATATGGTATAATTTTGAAATTGATAGGCAGAGGACTTTCTGAGTTAATCTCTGCACAACTTTTGTCCAGAAATAAAGAATCAGTACAGATACAGAAGGTGATCCGAAGGATACTCGGATCACCTAACTAGAACCGGAATTTGTCAACACTGACAAATTAGGTGATCCGATCTCTTCGAAAATCAATGATTTGAGTCCTGATCCAAATATTCATGGCCATACAGGTTTCATCTGTGTTGACGGGACATTGGCCGTGTGATGTTTGGATTCTCTTTTAGAAAAGGGAGTGAGACCTGCCATCTTTGGTACCGAATTCCGTATACACTAACGGAAATACAGAATGAAGTATATTTGACCTTTGACCTAACTTTGCACACCCAAGATGGCGTCTAAGCAAAAAGTGATGATTTTATGAAATGATTCTTGTAACATGGTCTTTGCGTGTGCAAAATATGGGAAAGATAGGACATGTATTCACCAAGATACAGGATGAAACATTTATGACCTTTGACCCTAATTTACATACCCAAGATGGTGTCCGATCAAGTAGTTGTTATTTTATGAAATAATGTACGTGACATGTACTAAACATGTGCAAAATATGGGATTGATAGCCGTTGTTGTTGTTCATCTATTGCACAGAAAGTAGTAGAAAGAAAGAAAAATAAAGAAAAACTATGTTATTTTATAGAAATTTGAAGGAGAAGCATAAAAAAATCAGGAAAAGATAAAGTAAGGAAAGGGAGATTAAGATTAACTAAAGAAAAAGAAGGAAAAAAGTGTTTAAAAAAATTTAAAAAAATATTGGCAGGGGTGAGCCTCGAACCAGGGACCTTAGGGTTACGAGTCGGATGCGCTACGCGATGACCTATTTCATTCTCCATAGGCCCTGTGTATTAAGCAAAATGACGCTGCATCAAAGCCTCGTGCCATTTTCAACCAAGTTTTTCGACGTGATGCCGACATCGTATGAAAAAATGGAGGGCACACTTACGATAGCCCAAAGTCTCAGCTACAACATACTAAAATCTGGGAGAAATTCACCGACGCGTAAGTGAGCTAGTGCTCGAAAAAGAGAGTCATGTCAATTTTCACTGCCAGGAAAACTGCTCTCCCATAGAGATAACACGTAAACTGGTCAAATTTGACAATGTTACTTTCAATCCATTTTTACGAGGTGATGCCGTCATCCAATCAAAATGTTGTAATGATATTACTGAAAGATCATTTAATAAGCTACAACATACTGAAATCTGGGTGTAAATTGGCAAAGGATAAGTGAGATACGCTCGAGTGAACTTGAAATTTGATGACGTCATTTTGAAAATTTACTTTTTTTACTTTATTAAGAAATTTGATATCTTTTAATTATTTTGCCAGCATCGCCAACCCATGAAATAACATGTCCAACTCATCAGCTTTCAGAATATGTAAAGAAAATGGGGGGTCACCGTCCATCCTGACGAGTAAAATCGGATTTAAAATTGGCGTTTTTTTGGCATCGTTGCACTGTATATCGCCATTGACGCGCGCGCGGAATTTCAACTTTGATTGGCCCGTATGACGTCATATTGAGTCGGATTGACTTGAAACTTGGTAGAAATATTCATTGACATTTTAGGCATCCGATAAGTTTAAAAAAACGGGAAATTTCCATTGCATATGAGCTGTGTGTGCGAATATGTGCGCGCGCGTACGCGTCCGTCCAATTTTTTCAATTTTTCAAAAAATGCTCCAAATGGTCTGAAACGTGTGCAAAAAAAATTTGAGCTCGATTTGAGCATACAAATATTTCAACGCGCGCGTACGCGCACGTTTTAAGAGAATATATGAATTTTGAGAATATGAGTAAAATGCGCATAACTTGAAATGTATGTGACGTAAATTTCATTGCAAAATTCTATTCCATTAATGAGATATGAATGAAAATGTGTTTTCATATAATGACGTCATAGTGACGTCACGGTCGACTGATCACTACGATTTTACTTGACCCGTCGTCTTTGGGACATGATACATATATGGTATAAGTTTGACATTGATAGGAAGAGGAATTTCTGAGCTAATCGATACACAAATTTTGTCCAGAAATAAAGAAGAAGAAGAAAAACAAAGAACTAGACTTGGAATTTGTCAAGACTGACAAATTAGGTGATCCGATTTGTTTTAATCGATGATTCGAGTCCTGATCGCAATAGGCATGACCATATAGGTTTCATCTGTGTTTAGAGACATTGGCCGTGTGATGTTTGGATTCCCATTTAGAAAAGAGAGTCAGGTCTGCCATCTTTGGTACCAAATTCGGTATACACTATAACGAAGATACAGAATGAAGTATATTTGACCATTGACCCAACTTTGCACAGCCAAGATGGCATCTGAGCAAAAAGTGGTTATTTTGTGAAATGATTCTTGTAACATGGTCTTTGCGTGTGGAAAATATGGGAAAGATAGGACATGTATTCACCAAGATACAGGTTGAAACATTTATGACCTTTGACCCTAATTTACATACCCAAGATGGTGTCTGATCAAGTAGTTGTTATTTTATGAAATAATGTACGTGACATGAACTAAACATGTGCAAAATATGGGCGTGATAGGGGCTGGTTTTCTTGACTTATTGCAAAGAAAGTTGCAGAAAGAAAGAAATATCTCAATACATCGAAGATAAGGATAATTTCAACCAAGTTTTTTGACGTGATATCGGCGCCGTATGAAAAAATGGAGGGTATAATCACGATAGCCCAAAGTCTGAGCTACAACATATTAAAATCTGGGAGAAATTCACAGAAGAGTAAGTGAGCTAGTGTTCGATAAAGACCGTCATGTCAATTTTCATTTCCAGAAAAATTCCCTCCCATAGAGATAACACGTAAACTGGTTAAATTTGACAAGGTTACATTATATCCATTTTCACGTGGTGAAGACATCATCCGATTAAAACTTTGATTAACAAAACTTAAAGAGTATTACATTGGCTACAACATACTAAAATCTGGAAGAAATTCACCGAAGGGTAATTGAGCTAGTCGTCGATAAAGACAATCATGTCAATTTTCACATCTAGAAAAATTCCCTCCCATAGAGATAACACGTCATAATGAAGATAAAGAAAGAAGTACATATGACCTTTGACCCTACTTTGCACAGACAAGATGGCGTCTGAGCAAAAAGTGGTTATTTTGTGAAATGATTCTTGTAACATGGTCTTTACGTATGCAAAATATGGGAAAGATAAGACATGTATTCACTAAGATACAGGATGAAACATTTTTGACCTTTGACCCTAATTTACATACCCAAGAAGGTGCCCGATCAAGTAGTTCTTATTTTATGAAATAATGTACGTGACATAAACTAAACATGTGCAAAATATTGGGCTGATAGAGCTTGTTTTTCTTGAGTTATTGCAAAGAAAGTTGCAGAAAGAAAGGAATATGAAAATACATGGAAGATAAGCTTTAATTTCAACCAAGTTTTTGGGCATGATGCCGACTCCGTATGAAAAAACAAAGGGCACACTTACGATAGCCCAAAGTCTCAGCTACAACATACTAAAATATGGGAGAAATTCACCGAAGCATAAGTGAGCTAGTGCTCGATAAAGATAGTCATGTCAGTTTTCATTTCCAGAAAAACTGCACTCCCATAGAGATAACACGTAAACTGGTCAAATTTAACAATGTTACTTTTAATCCCTTTTTACGAGGTGATGCCGTCATCCAATCAAATTGTTGTTATTATATATCTGAAAGACCATTTAATAAGCTACAACATATTGAAATTTGGACGAAAATCAACTAAAGAATAAGTGAGATATGCTTGAATGAACTTGAAATTTGATGACGTCATTTTGAAAATTTACTTTTTTAACTTTATTAAGAAATTTGATATATTTTAATCATTTTTCCAGCATTGCCAACCCATGAAATGACATGTACAACTCATCAGCTTTCAGAATATGTAAAGAAAATGGGGGGTCACCGTCCATCCTGACGAGTAAAATCGGATTTAAAATTGGCAGTTTTTTGGCATTGTTGCACTGTATAAGTAGTTGTTATTTTATGAAATAATGTACGTGACATGAACTAAACATGTGCAAAATATGGGCGTGATAGGGGCTGTTTTTCTTGAGTTATTGCAAAGAAAGTTGTAGAAAGAAAGAAATATCTCAATACATCGAAGATAAGTTTGATTTCAACCAAGTTTCTTGACGTGATCTCGGCGTCGTATGAAAAAATGGAGGGTATAGTCACGATAGCCCAAAGTCTGAGCTACAACATATTAAAATCTGGGAGAAATTCACAGAAGAGTAAGTGAGCTAGTGTTCGATAAAGACCGTCATGTCAATTTTCATTTCCAGAAAAATTCCCTCCCATAGAGATAACACGTAAACTGGTTAAATTTGACAAGGTTACATTATATCTATTTTCACGAGGTGAAGACATCATCCGATTAAAACTTTGATTGAACAAAACTTAAAGAGTATTACATTGGCTACAACATACTAAAATCTGGAAGAAATTCACCGAAGGGTAATTGAGCTAGTCGTCGATAAAGACAATCGTGTCAATTTTCACATCTAGAAAATTTCCCTCCCATAGAGATAACACGTCATAATGAAGATAAAGAAAGAAGTACATATGACCTTTGACCCTACTTTGCACAGACAAGATGGCGTCTGAGCAAAAAGTGGTTATTTTGTGAAATGATTCTTGTAACATGGTCTTTACGTATGCAAAATATGGGAAAGATAGGACATGTATTCACCAAGATACAGGATGAAACATTTTTGACCTTTGACCCTAATTTACATACCCAAGAAGGTGCCCGATCAAGTAGTTGTTATTTTACGAAATAATGTAAGTGACATAAACTAAACATGTGCAAAATATTGGGCTGATAGAGCTTGTTTTTCTTGAGTTATTGCAAAGAAAGTTGCAGAAAGAAAGGAATATGAAAATACATGGAAAATAAGCTTTAATTTCAACCAAGTTTTTGGGCATGATGCCGACTCCGTATGAAAAAACGAAGGGCACACTTACGATAGCCCAAAGTCTCAGCTACAACATACTAAAATATGGGAGAAATTCACCGAAGCATAAGTGAGCTAGTGCTCGATAAAGATAGTCATGTCAGTTTTCATTTCCAGAAAAACTGCACTCCCATAGAGATAACACGTAAACTGGTCAAATTTAACAATGTTACTTTTAATCCCTTTTTACGAGGTGATGCCGTCATCCAATCAAATTGTTGTTATTATATATCTGAAAGACCATTTAATAAGCTACAACATATTGAAATTTGGACGAAAATCAACTAAAGAATAAGTGAGATATGCTTGAATGAACTTGAAATTTGATGACGTCATTTTGAAAATTTACTTTTTTAACTTTATTAAGAAATTTGATATATTTTAATCATTTTTCCAGCATTGCCAACCCATGAAATGACATGTACAACTCATCAGCTTTCAGAATATGTAAAGAAAATGGGGGGTCACCGTCCATCCTGACGAGTAAAATCGGGTTTATAATTGGCGGTTTTTGGCATAGTTGCACTGTATATCGCCATTGACGCGCGCGCGGAAATTCAACTTTGACGGGCCCGTATGACGTCATATTGAGTCGGATTGACTTGAAACTTGGTAGAATTATTCCTGGACATTTCGAACATCTTATCCGTGTGTAAAAACGGGAAATTTCTATTGCATATCAGCTGTGCGTGCGTATATGCACGTGCGCGTACGCGTCCGTCCGATATTTTCAATTTTTCAAAAAATGTTCCAAATGGTCTGAAACGTGTGTAAAAAAAAAATTGAGCTCGATTGGAGCATACGAATATTTTGACGCGCGCGTACGCGCACGTTTTAAGGATATAGATACATTTTGAGGAAATGGGTAGAATCAGCTTGACTTGAACTATATGTGATGTAAATTTCATTGAAAAATTCCATTCCATTAATGAGATATGAATGAGAATGTGTTTTCATATAATGACGTCATAGTGACGTCACGGTCGACTAATCACTATGATTTTATTAGATCTGTCGTCTTTGGGACATGATACATGTATGGTATAATTTTGACATTGATGGGAAGAGGACTTTCTGAGCTAACCTCTACACAACATTTGAGGAGAAAGAACTTTTTTGTGACAACGGGAAGTTTAACACTAGACTTGGAATTTGTCAAGACTGACAAATTAGGTGATCCGATCTCTTCGGAAATCAATGATTTTAGTCCCGATCCCAATAGGTATGACCAAACAGGTTTCATCTGTGTTAATAAGGACATTGACCGTGTGATGTTTAGATTCTCATTTAGAAAAGGGAGTCAGACCTGCCATCTATGGTACGCAATTCCGTATACACTAAGATACAGAATGAAGTCTATTTGATCTTTGACCCCGCTTTGCACAGACAAGATGGCATCTGAGCAAAACGTGGTTATTTTGTGAAATGATCCCTGTAATATGGTCTTTACGTGTGCAAAATATGGGAATGATAGGACATGTATTCACCAAGATACAGGATAAAACATTTATGAGCTTTGACCCTAATTTATATACCCAAGATGGCGTCTAATCAAGTAGTTGTTATTTTATGAAATAATTTATGTGACATGATCTAAACATGTGCAAAATATGGGGGTGATTGGGTCTGTTTTTCTTGAGTTACTGCAAAGAAAGTTGCAGAAAGAAAGAAATATCTCAATACATCGAAGATAAGCTTTAATTTCAACCAAGTTTTTTGACGTGATCCCGAAACCGTATGAAGAAACAAAGGGCACAAGTACGATAGCCCAAAGTCTCAGCTACAACATACTAAAATCTGGGAGAAATTTACCAAAGCATAAGTGAGCTAGTACTCGAAAAAGATAGTCATGTCAATTTTCATTTCCAGAAAAACTGCACTCCCATAGAGATAACACGTAATCTGGTCAAATTTGACAAGATTACATTCAATCCATTTTTAGGAGGTGATGCCGTCATTCAATCAAACTCCTGTTATGATATGACTGAAAGAGCATTTTATAAGCTACAACATACTGAAATTTGGGTGAAAATCGGCAAAGGATAAGTGAGATACGCTCGAGTGACCTTGAAATTCGATGACGTCATTTGGAAAATTTACTTTATTTATTTTATCAAGAAATTCGATATCTTTTAATCATTTTTCCAGCATTGCCAACCCATGAAATGATATGTACAATTCATCAGCTTTCAGAATATGTAAAGAAAATGGGGGGTCACCGTCCATCCTGACGAGTAAAATCGTATTTAACATTGGCAGTTTTTTGGCATAGTTGCACTGTATATCGCCATTGACGCGCGCGCGGAATTTCAGCTTTGACGGGCCCGTATGACGTCATATTGAGTCGGATTGACTTGAAACTTGGTAGAATTATTCCTGGACATTTCGGACATCTTATCCGTGTGAAAAAACGGGAAATTTCTATTGCATATGAGCTGTGCGTGCGTATATGCACGTGCGCGTACGCGTCCGTCCGATATTTTCAATTTTTCAAAAAATGTTCCAAATGGTCTGAAACGTGTGCAAAAATATTTTGAGCTCGTTTGGAGCATACAAATAATTTGACGCGCGCGTACGCGCACGTTTTAAGGATATAGATAAATTTTGATAAAATGGGTAGAATCAGCTTCACTTGAACTATATGTGATGTAAATTTCATTGAAAAATTCCATTCCATTAATGAGATATGAATGAGAATGTGTTTTCATATAATGACGTCATAGTGACGTCACGGTCGACTAATCACTTTGATTTTATTAGATCTGTCGTCTTTGGGACATGATACATGTGTGGTATAATTTTGACATTGATGGGAAGAGGACTTTCTGAGCTAACCTCTACACAACATTTGAGGAGAAATAACTTTTTGTGACAACGGGAAGTTTAACACTAGACTTAGAATTTGTCACCACTGACAAATTAGGTGATCCGATCTGTTCGGAAATCAATGATTTGCGTCTCCTGATCCCAGTAGGCGTGACCATACCGGTGTATCTTTGTTTAGTGGACATTGGCCGTGTGATGTTTGGATTCTCATTTAGGTAAGACCGAGTCAGATTTGCCATCTATGGTACACATTTCCTTATACACTAATGAAGTCCTATGTCAGTGATGTTTGGTACCATTTAGAAAAGGGAGTCAGGTCTTTAATTTCGGGAAGTGTTAGGAAAAGGGGGAAAGGAAATAAAAGAAAAGTTAACTTAGCAGGCGAGTTTTTCAAAAAGTTAAACCCACAAAAGATAAATTGTAAGGTTTACAAAATGGAAAGTTCATTAAAAGAAAAGGGGAAAGCAATTACTACGGTACACAGAAATACAAATTGAAAGCAAAGATGAATCAAACCTGGATGAGAGCAAAGATGAATATGAAGACAAGAAGGAATTATACAGTTTGAAAACGAAATAAAGGGGGAAGAGAATTATTAGAACGACATGTAAGAAAAAGATTGGAGGGGTTAGAGAGGATAAGGCCCTCGTAGTTGGAGGGAAAATCAACCCATGAAGGAAACAGAAAATAGGCAGAAAGTAGATTTATACAGTTGAGTTAAAGTGGAAATTGAGAAATATAGAGAAGAAAAATATCACAAAGAAGTGATTGCTAGGATGGAAGGGGGAATACATTCTACCTGAAATTAAAAGAAGAATTTAAAGAGAGAAATGGAAGAGTAAGATATAAGTGACAGCATACACTCGCGCACGCGCTCTTTCAACCGCCGCCATGAAGCTGCAACCGAGGACAGGGGAAAAAAATTAGCTTTTCAACGACACCATAGAGGAAGTCGCTGTGTGGACGTCAAAGAGATTTTCCCCAGTGACTGCATGCGAGGATCAGGAGAAAAATCTCTTTGGTGGACGTCCGGTCCACATTGAAACCAATTCGTAATTGTGCCTGTGTACAGAGCGGAGCAGCAATTCCAGCGAATAGTGATCAAGATTTTCCACTGATTTTCCGACACTTGAAAACGCTGAAAGTGAAAGAGCTTAACATATATTGGCATTCGACTTTGGAGACTCAGATGGAAGTATTTTAGGTTAATGAATAACCAGGGTGAGTTTGTGCATGTTTGGGGTCGTTTGACAAACAGGTGCGAAAGTACAGTAGCGCGCGAAGTTCCAATGTCAATGAGTATAGATCCTAGTAAGGTACGCTAGAGTTGACTATACCGTGAAGGCTGATCAGTCTATAAAGGCTCTAACGAAACCTTGGGCGTACTGGCGAAATTTCGGATCGGGTTAGTAGTAACGTAGGCTCATTGGCGAAATATGGACGCCATTATTATTTTAGTTAATACATAGACCGCTAGAGGGGGTATATTACGTAAGCTGTCATGTTGGTATAGAACTTTCTAGACCTAGTCCATGAGTCATATTAAAGGGAAGGTACAGTATTGGTGGAGATGAGAAATGGGCTTCTAACTTTTTTGTGAGATACCAAGAAAACTCTTATGATATAGTACAGAGCATACCATTTTAAGAGGAATTCAAAGTTTATTTAATGAAAATCGGGTTTGGAGTGACTGAAACATTCAAAAACAAAGTAAAACAAAGTAATTGTAATAAAGTGTGGGTCCCACACTTTATTAGAATCGCTCTTTTTTTTTGGATATCTCAGCCATTTCAAAACCAATTTTCATCTAATAAATGTTGAATTCCTCATAGAATTACATGGTCTTTCATATTTCATAAGAGATTTCCCATTATCTCACCAAAAAATATTAGAAACCTGAAATTAGGTCTCAACCAAAACTAGGTTCTATACGTTCCCTTTGAAATACAGTGCACTCCCGTCGTTATAACAAAGTGCTCGGGACCGGCAGTTTTCTTTCGTTGTAACGAAATTTCGTTATAACCGAACAAATACGATACATATCGAAAACAGGGAAACCACGTGTATATATATCAAATTCTGTTTGCTGAATACTCATCATACAGTGGAAAGCTATGTTAAAACTGAAATGTGGTGGGATAACTGGGCAAAATCGTGAAATAGGCCCCATCGCAGTGTGCGTGTTCCCATGCGTTAGCAAGCAACGGTAGGTCGTAACGTTAGGCTTAGGGCATAGGGTTAACAGGGTTAGGGTTAGGGGTTAGATAGGGTTGTACTTTATGTTTAAATTGGCCGTTAAATTAGTAGAGGGACATTAGGAAGTCCTGGCTTTTGGGAAGAGAGGGAGGGCGAAAGGTGCTACAACTGTATTGTATGCTGTGGAAATCGGCCCCACCGCTGTATCAGTTTTGCGTAAATTGTGTTTGTTGGGGCCGCATTCACGAGTATACTATTATACTGTGGAGGGAAGCCCCACTGCTGTGCTTACCTACCAATGAACGCTACAAGGGGGCTAAATTCACGAGTATAAATAAGGTTAGGTGAGCCGCCGTAGTATATATTACTTTAGTACGGACAAGCAGTGGTGAGGCCTATTTCACGAGTATGTCGATAACTGTATTACAATAATAAACTAAGTAAAGTTCCCCTCAGAAACTGTGCGTGACACAAGGAGCGCGAACACACAGTGGTGTGAAGCGTTCACACATGCAGAGACGCTATAAATCATGCTTGTTGTGCTATGTATTTTCGAAAGCAATTCACATTTCGTTATAACGGAGCACATTTCTTTTGCTTTTCTTTGTCTGTGGCGCTTGGAAAAGACTTCGTTATATTGGAAATTTCACTATAACCGTGTTTGTTATAAATGAACTTTGTACCATAGACTTTGATGGTGATATTTTGGGGACCAGAAGGTTTACTTCGTTATAACGAAATTTTGTTATAACCGTGTTCGTTGTAGCGGCAGTGCACTGTACAAAATTTAGTATGATGATGGGGGGTGGGTTTCCGGACACGTAAGTTTGCGCATGAAAACTTACCTATTTTATATAGAGTGTGCACCCTTTGCCTACAGACTTGTTATAGACTCCTCATATACTAGACAACATACTCTGAAAGCGTCGTGGGAATTAACCTGGTAAATCGTTGGATTTGCCCTTCAAAGTGATTCCATGTACGTGTCCAGTCCCACCTGCAACCCTTGGTCTAACTGTGACCATAAGTACCAGCAGCCCCATATATAGACTCTACGCATAGCCTATGGGGCTGGTCGCAGTAACCATGGTAACCCTTGGTCATACTTAGTAATGTTGGTTAAAAGTCTTAATCTATACTCCTAAATTTAATAAAGACCAACAGTTGACACTAATGTTAGTGATACGTGTAGCAGTGCTTTTTTTGTCTCCCTTTCATTTTTCTTTTTTACGGGGCATACAGGGGAACAGTTGTAGACTAATATAACAACGACTGTAGGAGTAGGAGTATGTTTTGATATACAGTTCAAGTATCATTCCTAATCATGAAATGTAATTGAAGAAGTGTCATTTACTAGTTTGTAACTTTATTTTGGAGTATGCAGTCCAACAATTAAAGTTTGAGCTAGGGTAGGTGCTAGTAAAGTTGGTCTAAAAGAGAAAGAGGTAGAACTTCTAACGTTAGACATAGTTTGTTGGCTGAAACACAAACTTCGAAGAAGTTAAGTTACTGTAAATTTTAAATGACGTTGCAGCTGTATTTCAAAAATGTTTAAACATATTGACAGATATTGTTTCTGCTGAAGCACAGTTTCATCTCTGTGTGCATGCCTTCTAAAATGAAGAAATTGAATCAGCTAGAGTGGAAGGTAGAGTTTGTTCTATTGGCATAGACTCACGTGTTAAGAAGCTTGTGTTATTATTACTAAAATGAGCGCCATTGGGCTCCATGGCCATGTGGGGCTCCATGGCATACTACACCTGTTTGCCTGCAAAGTTGCAAGAGTATGCCCTCTTAGTCCAGTTTTAGCGGTAGCTTCTATAGTCTTTGTTAAGTTTTGTACATCTAGGACTGTTTAGTATTAGTGTTCATGATGTTTTGGGACTGTATTTTCTACCTCTTTTCCATTTTCAGTTTTGCTGTATTGGTAACTGTGACCATTGCCTACGCTACATTATAATGAAACAGTAACAGTGTTTGTACATATTTATTAAAGGAAGAAAGCCTGCATATTTTATTATATGATAAAATGATACTTTTTTTTTTGCTTCAGAATCCCTGGTGTATCAACAGTGTACTAGTAGTTTGGATCTGTGGTGGACCTTGGACAGAGGATATTGGTAACGTGTTGTTCGGCAAATTATTCCCTTTAGAAGGGTGACTTTATAGATAATATATAGTTTTGGTACCTTCAAAGTTTTCTGAATTTTTGTGTTTCAAGCTAAAGTACCAGTACCTTTCATATAATTGACACTGTGTGAGTTACTTGCCCCAAAGTGCTCTCATGTCTCAGTAATCATGTATTTAACTGTGACCAGCAGCCCCATATGCATAGGGTCCAGCAGCCCCATACGCATAGCGACCAGCAGCCCCATACGCATAGCGTAGTGAGAATTTGCATTGTAGCATTCAGGATCATGACAGGTTTAGTATCGTGGGTAAATATCAACTTAAAACCCAAAAGTTTATTCAATTTGAAGATGTAGCAATTAAGTATTTGAATAGGCTTCGGGCAACATGTGATTATGCCAATAGTCTCTTTGTGTTTGAATTGATGATAGAATGTAACTCGGTCAAGAGGACCTTGGCAGAGTTACATACACTGAATTGATGGCTAGCACATGCACACACAAACATCTTATCCGTTTATGGATTTGAAATTTGTGTGCATATGATGTGTGTGTATGCGCTGGTCGAGGTATTCAGTGTATGTACAGTAGCTCTTCCGAGGTCCTCTTGACCGAGTCACATTCAGTCATTAATTTAAACAGAAAGGGACTTTTGACAGAACCATATGTTGATCGAAGGCTGTTCTCAATACTTCAACTTAATTGGTAATTCTTCAAATTGAACAAATTTTTGGATTTTACGTTGATATTTATCCGCAATACTAAATCTGTCATGATCCTGGTTGCTTCATTGTGAAGCCCCATTACGCTATGTGTATGGGGCTGCTGGTCGTAGTTAGCTATGTGTACACATGTTTTGTATGGGGCTGCATGGTGTTGGTTGGAGTTATGCAATAGTGGTTTTGTACAGTATGTGTACTACCTTGCTGCCGTACGGCGGCGGCTCTGGTACAAAACCATTATTGCATGGTTACTAAGACATGAGAGCACTTTGAGGCGATTAAGTCTCACAGTGTTAGTTATATGAAAGGTACTTTAACCTGAAATAGTAAGTAAGACACGGAAATTCAGGGAAACTTTTGAGGTACCAAAGCTTTATATTATCTTTAATCGCTTATTGCAGAGTGCCATTTAGTCTGATTGCTGTAGAGGCAGATTGTGTATTTTAGAAAGGGAAGGGAATGAGTACCAGTAAACTATTGTCAGGATATCAGTATATGTGGGTGCTTTTAATTATTTCGGTGGTTTGTTATTCAGAGGCATTGTTATTGTGAAGGGTCGATAATCCGAAACACACAAATTCCTTGTAATTAGAGGTTTGTTAATCTGGGAATGAAAAAGGGTCAGTTAATCCAAACATTTGTGGCGTTATTCTGATGGTTTGATATTCTGATGGTTCATTAATCCAAAAATGGAAAAGGGCTTGCTGTTCTGAAGCGCTATTTACTTGAAAGTGAAATAGGGTTCGATATTTGAAGGTTTGTTTATTTGAAACTGAAATACGGTTTGTTATTCCGAAGGTTTTTTTTTTTTTTTTTTTTGACATGATATGCGGTCTGTAACAAATCTTTGGAATTAAGAGCATTGTTTCATTTTTCGTATTAACGAGCCTTCAGTTTATCGAACCTTATTTCATTTTTCGGATTAATGGACCTTTTTAGTAAGAAACCTCATCACTTTTTTGGATTAACGAGTTTTCGAAATTATGAACCTTTGGAATAGTGAGCTGTAACTATAATTTTAATGTACTAATAGTGCAGATTTGCACAGGGGTGGTGGTGGATGGGTTAAATGACACAGTGATTTGGATTTTAATGGTGTACATACTTTCGTGCATTTATCAGTTGTGCTTTATTTTACCAGTTATCAGGTTACACTGTAGTTGGAAGATGCATTAGGGTCCTATGGTTGGTTTGAAATACAATATACTGGTAATGTATCGTGACTTGAGACTATACGATCTCTTGTTTAGCAGAAAGGAATATGTGTGTCGAGTGTGTGATTGGTCTTAGTGTTAAGTGGCATTGTGCAACATTGTATCTTCCCAAAGGGAGTAATTGTCTATTGTTGGTTTTTGGTAATGGTATATACATTTATTGTTAGGTTGTTACACAATTTGCTAGATTTATAAATATCTGCAGAGTTTATTTAAATGGTTATTGGAAGTGTTACTTGGTTGGAAACAGGTATAAATAGGAAGATAAAATTGTAAGTTATACTGGTGCATGGTCAAATTTGAAGGTTAGAGATTGCTGCATTTATTAGTTAATGAGGATGGCTAGTGTGGGATTAATGGGAATTGGAGGATTGCTTGGGGATGATTGTTTCAATTCTTGTGGGGTTCATTTATGAGTATGGTCTATTGTTGAGTAAAAATGTTTTGCTTCAGAACAGTGTCATATTAAAGTAATGTACAGTTTAATGCTCGTCACTGTATGGGCATGTTATGGTATAAACATTAAACTGGACATTACTTGAATATGAGATTATTTTGAAGTAAACAGTTTTCAGACAGTAATGTAATGTTAAATGAATCCCACATGAATTGGAACAATCATCCCGAGCAATTCTGTTGATTTCCATTGATCAGTTACTGGCATCCCCTTTAAAGGTACTAGCCCACATTTGCAAACCCACGAAAATCAAAACTGCATAAAACAGGTCCAATATGACTTCAAGTACAAGTTATAACAGTAACATACCTCACCTGTTGCTCTTTGTCTATACCGTTCGATAAAAGAGAGAAAATCATCGTTTTAAAATCAATTTTCGAAATGGGTCAACGAGACCCAAAATCGAATTACGAGCGCGGGCTATAGCTACGTACAATGTACATGTAACACGTACATGGACCGGAGCTAGCGAGCGTTATACGCATGCATACGGATTACGGTGCATTTTCATTTATTTTTATGAAAGTATTGGACTAATTGGAACGAAATTTTGCACAGGTGTTACTGCAATCATACCCAAACTCCATGCTATTGAAACTATGAGACAAATTGCTGCAGGTTTACAAATGTGGGCTAATACCTTTAACAAGCAAGTTTAGAATGATATGTGATTAATAATCTTGAAGGGAAACATATGCATTCCAAACTTCCAATTTCTTTGGGGGTTTTTTCTTGAGCATTTTGTAAAATTTTGTTTGCGGTTACCATTTTCTTTTGTGTTTATTTTGACAGGTACTGGTTGCTCTGGAAGGAGATTTCTGTTTCTGTTTGTGAAAGGTGTGTTTGTACATGTGTTTGTCGTTTTCAGTACATGTCATCTGTTCAATCATCTTCATTTTACATACCATCTCATACCATTTCACCTTCACCCTCAATACTCAAGATCTTGAGTCTTTGAGAATTGCTTTCATTTGATTTTCCATCGAGAATCTCATTTATATTGTCATCCTAAAGTCTGTTTATTGGCATCTCATGACAATAAGCCTCTAGCACTTTGTAGCTAGTTGGTGAGTCAAGAAGAGTTGTGGTAAACAGCAAGAGAGTCAGAATCAGAATCAAAGAGTGTCAATCAAAGAGTGTCAATCGAAGAGTGTCAACCAAAGATTGTCAATGAGAATCAGAGACTCAGAATCAGAATCAAAGTGAATCAAAATCAGAATCAAAGAGAGTCAGAATCAGAATCAAAGAAAATCAGAATCAAATAGTCTATTTGTTGGCAGTTCAGGTCAGTTATTCGTAGCACTTTGAAGCTAGTTGGTGAGTCAAGCAGAGCTGTGACAGATAGGTTGGAAAACATTGAAAAAACTTGAATGAGATTGAATAAACTTGAAAGATATTGAAAAGACTTGAAAGACTTTGAAAAAAGTTGAAAGAACTTGAAAGAGTCAGAATCAGAATCATAGAGAGTGAGAATCAGAGTCAAAGAGAATCAGAATCAGGATCCCAGAAAGACAGATTCAGAATCAAAGAGAGTCAGAATCAAGGAGAGTCACAATCAGAATCAAAGAGAATCAGAATCAAAGATAATTAGAATCAGAGTCAGGGAGAGTCAGAATCAGAATCAAAGAAATTCACAATCGATAAGTGTGTTGGCAGCTCATGTCAATAGTCCTAGCACTTTGAAGGTAGTTGGTAAGTTAAGCAGAGCTGTGGCAGATAGGTTGAAAGACATTGAAAAAAACTTGAAAGGCTTTGAAAAGATTTGAAAGACATTGAAAAAAGTTAAAAGAACTTGAAAATTTTTGAAAGAACTTGAAAGAGTCAAAATCAGAATCAGAGAGTCAGAAACTTGAGATAACTTGGAAGAAAGACCTTGAAAGAACTGGAAAGAATTACATTGTATATAGTCAATACTTGAAGAGCGCCATCTTGAAACAACAGTATTATAGTTTTCTAGTAAATGTTACAGGGGTAGTCAAGAATATTGCACCTTCAAAGGTTATTTAATATTTGAAATATTCTGCATGGAGAGTTGCAGCAAATAATTCAACTACAGTTGACAAGAGTAATAGCTAGGACTTTAAATTTTGGAGGAATTGTCAAATGTGTGAGTAGCAGCTGTGTGAGGTGAGACGAGAGGTATACTCAAATTTTTAAGTAAAAATATAATTTAAAAAGCGTGAAAGTGAGTCATATATTTTAGTTAATTGTTAATTCTGTAAAAAGTATTTGAAGAGTGCCATCTACAGACAAAAGCATCATACTTATGTAGTCAACGCCGAAGGGAGGGACAATATTGCACCTTCAGGGGATTTTTGAATTTGTTGGGCTGTGAATGCAAAAGCACAATTGGTGAAAGACATACTTTTATTGCAAAGGGAGCCATCTCGAGACAGAAACATTACAGTTATATTTACAGGCTTTAAATAATTGTCAGTGAAGACAAAGAATAATTGGTGAAATAGAAGTCTTTGTTGCAAAAAGCCGTATCTTAAGAGAAACACATTTATTGTGCAATAAAGGTAAAAGTATAATTGGTAAAATACAAACCTTTATTGCGAAAAGCATAATCTCAAGATAAAGGCATAGTTTGCTGAAATTAAACAACACACACATTGCACAGATATTTTTTCTTGGTAGACAAAGAGCGCCACCTGTTGGTAGAAACATTATAAGGATCAGTGTCACAGCCTTATTGGAAGTACATTTATTTGTACATTTAATTGTACAGTGAAATACAGTACACAGTTATATATTAGTACAACTTTCAAGGCAGTACAAATTGACAGTTTTGCTATCAATTGTAATACTAGTGGAGAAGACGTGATTCATATAAGTATAGTGATCAATTCAAGGAATATATCTGTATTGATTGAATAGTTGATTGATATACATTTATTTGGTAATAGGTACCTACTTTTATAGATTCGAAACCTGTAGTTTGACAATGGAAGTAAGTGAATTCAAGACTGTTATTGGTGATATCCTAGATATCCTCCATAGTTGTGACTTGATGAGAAATGTAGAGGTCAGTGAATGTGATGCATGTTGCAATGTGATCAATGAAGATGAAAGCAAAGTACTATGTGAGGGTTGTGGCAAGCAGTTTCATGTGATGTGTACAGGAACCATTTCTGATGCTAGACTGTGTGTTGTAAGGTTGATTTGGATATGTTCTGCATGTGGAAGCAATAATGTTGCCCATCGCATCTTTGACAGAATTGGCATTCCCTGTCATTTCAATAGATATGAGCTTCTTGAAGACGTTGGTGTTGAAGATTTTGGTGTTGATGTTTCAGATTCATCATGCAAGAGCAATCAGAAAAAGAAACCAACCAAGAGACTGAAAAAGAGGTATGTGAAAAGAAAGAACAAAGTTGGAATTCCAGAAATGTCAAATTTGTCTGTTAAGAAAAGAGCAGTTTGTGAAAGAGTTGAATCAGATTCGACATTCATGACAAATCTGTCCAAGAGTGAATTTCAGCCATTAGAAACCGCAGTTGATGATGGTTGGACAACTGTGAAATCAAGGAAGGCAAAAGTGATTGAGAAGGCAAAAGTGATGACATCCCAAACAATGACTGACAATCCCAAGACCAAGACCAATAACAAGAGCTCAGTGAGGTCAGTAAATGGTGTGATTCTTGAACCTGGTGTGACTTACATTGGCAGAGCAATGAAAGCCTACTATCTTGAAAAACAGAAAAGAGCCAAGGCCACCATGGGCAGGAAATCAAAAGTAGAAACAAAGGAAAAAGAACCTGGTAAACATGTGAAGCAAAATGTGATTTCAAACTTGGACACAGAACGAAATGATAGTCTGCAGGTATATACTGAATCTGTATTGAATATATATTCAAAGTGTGTTCAGTCACCTCATGTTATGGCAAAATACACTGAGCAAATCTATGCAAAAGCACAGAGAAGTTGGGCTGATGTGGCTAAAAGCACTGCGAATATGACTAATGAATGTTGCGTATCGCATGGTGATCAGACTACATGTGCCTCTGTCCCTTCCACAGACATTGAAAAAGAAGTTTGGAATGTGAACAGGCTCTATGGAGGTGGAATTGCACGGCAAGCAAGAAAGAAAGGTCGTTTCACAAAGATCAACAGACAAAGTGTGCTACCGGTACAAAATGCTGATTCACAGGTGCGTGATAGTGGAATGGTCAAACTTGACATTCCTGAAAGTGAACATGTAGCAAAGAATGAAAAGTTGTGTATGAATGCATTTGACCACATGGACAGTGAATCCACAAGTAGAGACATAACAGGCTCAAATGATATATCCAAAGTGAAATGTGACAGAATCCACAATGTGCATGAACTGAACCCATGTTACAGTGAAACAAAAGATGTTGAAAGTGACAGAAATGTACTAGTGAAGGAATTCTTTCCTGTGAATTCGAGTACAGATGTAAGTGTTCACTCTCCATGTCACAGACCTGTTTCAGCTACACATAACATGTGTGCTCAAGTTTGTAGTGAATCACTATTCGTGCCTGAACGTGGAAAAACTACTAATCCATCCGACTGCACAGTAATGAATGTTGATTCTGCTGAAAGTGCTGACCACCATAATTCATATGATGTACAGGAATCGACAGTACATGTATTAGATGATGAACCAGCTGCAAGTGATTCAGAGACTGAAGAACGTGTCTGTAAGCCTGTTTCACTCTCAAGTTCTGAATGTGGCAGAAGGCAATCATATCCTATGACCAAAACAATTGCACAAGGAAATTTTAATCAAGGTGATCAACGATTCGGTTACACTGCTGGCAAACAATGTGCATGTAATTCCCTTGTGGCAGTTCTCTACATCCAAACAAAGAATGGAATCGAAATGAGACCTCGTGATCTTGATCAGATTCTGACACTTGGCAATGAGTTGTATTATTACATAAAGAAGGATTCACCAGTGAATGAAGAGCTTGTAATGATAGATGAATTACCCAAGGAACTTCATATTATGGATGAAAACTTTCAAATAACCTATGCTGAATCAAAATATGGTGTGTTGGATGGAAATCAAAACAATTTGTCCAATTTTGGTGCTTTGTCATTGAGCCAAGCATTAGAACAAGAACTGTGCAGATATGATGCATGTCTTATGAATTTTGCTGAGAGTACATTTGCAATCATTAGACATCACAGTGGTTATTATGTATTTGATTCTCATTCCAGAAGTCATGATGGATACTTGGTACAAGATGGATGCAGTGTCTTGCTTAGCATTTCATCATGGCAAGGTATACAGGTACACTGTTTGAATTTGGCAAAATCAATGGCATGTGATTTACGTAGTACTCAGTTTGAACTAACCGGCCTGGTAATAGAATCCAATTCTAAGAAAAATGCATTGACAACTAGTGGTTCCAAGAATTCAAACTCAGTAATTACTGCATGTAGGAATACAAATGATCAAAATAGCAACATTTCAAAACATTGTGATCGTGTTAAAGGAATTAACAGTGATAGCTGTAAGACTGGAAATGAAACAAAGGAAAACAGAGTAAATGTATTCAGTGATGACTATGGAAATGAGAATGAAGTTGAATTTGTTTCAGTTGAGAAGACAACAGAAAGAAGAGATCGAAATTTCAAATTTGTACCGATTACATACGAAGACAAGCAGTGTTTGTGCAATAATCTGAATGTCAGTTACAGTGGTACTGCCAATGAATCAATGGAGGATAGAAGTGAAAGTTTGTATATTGGGAAGCCTGTAAATATCAAGAGAGTTATGGGTGATGGCAACTGCTTTTACAGAAGTATTGCTCATGTAGTTACTGGCAGCGAAAGAAACCATTTCATGCTCCGGAAATCCAATGCGGCACATTTACTGGAAAAGGGTGATTTATTTGAAAATATAATAGACACAATGAAATATCAGAGTGTCAGGGATTTTGTACTTCAAGAGAAATTGATGGATTTAGGAACATGGGCTGGTCACACTGATATTATTTCAATGGCACATATGCTAGATCGTGATATATATGTGTATGATGATCGAACACAAAATTGGCAAATACTGTCTGCAAGGAAACCTGGATACTACAACAAAGTAACAACTGAGAGAGGCATATATATTCTGTTCACTGGAGGCAATCATTTTGACGCAGTGGAAAGTGTAACTACTGTTCTGTCTAGTACTTTGGATGAGAAATTACCTGTATTTCATGTGAATTCAGGTACAAGTGTAGAAAACAAGAAGGAAAGTCATGATTTATCATCTCAGATTACTAAAACCCTAACATTAAAGAAATGCAGTGTTAGAATGAGGGAAATGACATCAAAACAAATAATGGTATCAAACCTGCAAGAGACTCAAATTCCAATACAAAACACATGTGAACAGACAGTATGTGCCGACATTGATGCATCCGAGGTGAGACAAGTGGGAGAAATAAAAAAGATTAATCTCATGTACAGACCTGTGAATAAATCTGATAGAGAGAAGCTTTGTGGCAAATTAGGAATAAAGGTTAATGACAATTGTAGCAGTAATGATATGAAAAAAGATGTGGTAGAAAATGGTGGTATTGCTATTCTGTCACAACCATTGACTATCTATAGAATTACAGGTGATGGAAATTGCTTTTACAGAGCTATATCATATGTCACATGTGGCAAGGAAGATTCACACTGTGTTGTTCGAAAAGCAATAGTTAAGCATATTTTACAAAACAAGGGAGATTATGTAAGCCTTTTAAGATCAGGATACACAGATATTGTAAAATACATTGAAAAGGAAAGAGTATTTGACAATGGCACATGGGCTACAGAACTGGAAATAATGGCCTTATCCAATTTACTAAATACTGATATTTATATATATGAAGATAATGGTTCAAAATGGAAATTATTTGGTGCGAGCAAACTTCAGTTTGGAATTGTTACATCACAAAAAGGTATTTACTTGCAACACACAAATGCCAATCATTACGATGTTGTAGAATCTGTCTGTCCAAGGATCCAAAAATCAAGTTCATGTCAAAAGCTGTCAAGATCACAAAATATTTCTGATATGGAAACACCTGTGACAAGAAATAGAAAACTCACAGCAAAGAGGAAAGTTACAAAACATGCTGATGATTGTCAAATCAATGTACTGAATGATGAAGATTTAGACGATGACATTGAACGTGCAGTTAAAATGAGTAGGCACCCTAAAGAATCTGAAGAAGTTAATACTACTATGCAAACTACAGAAAGGAAAAAACGAAGAAAAAAACGTAGTGCTAATACTACAAGACAAAAAAATAGAGATCAAATGAGAGCACAAAGAGAGAAGAAGAAAAATGAGGAAAAGCAGTTAGAAACAGAAATTTTTTCAAATTATCAGTCTTTTCCTTTCGGCAAACTTAAAAGAGCAGCTGCAGAGAAAGTAAAATATCAAACAGATGTAGCTTACAGGGTAGAAAAGAAAAACAAAATTAAGAAGAGACAAAAAGACAAGTACTCCTTGGATCCCACTTACAGAGAAAATGTGAAGAAAGTGATGAGCACAAAGATGAAAGCTAGATATCAATACAATGCTCTCTTAAGAGAAAAGATCAAAAAAAGGATGAGGAAAAAGATGAAAGCCAAATATCAAAATAATGCTTCATTCAGGGAAATGCTGAAGAAAATGAGAAAACTTAACTATGGAAGCAATGTTTTATATAGAGAGAGGCTTAAGAAACTGAGGAAAGCTAGGTATCACAACAATGCTTCATTCAGAGAAAGGATTAAGAAACTGAGGAAAGTTAAATATCACAGCAATGCTTCATTCAGAGAAAGGATTAAGAAACTGAGGAAAGTTAAATATCACAGCAATGCTTCATTCAGAGAAAGGATTAAGAACCTGAGGAAAGTTAAATATCACAGCAATGCTTCATTCAGAGAAAGGATTAAGAACCTGAGGAAAGTTAAATATCACAGCAATGCTTCATTCAGAGAAAGGATTAAGAACCTGAGGAAAGTTAAATATCACAGCAATGCTTCATTCAGAGAAAGGATTAAGAACCTGAGGAAAGTTAAATATCACAGCAATGCTTCATTCAGAGAAAGGCTTAAGAAACTGAGGAAAGCTAGATATCATAACGACGCTTCATTCAGAGAAAGGCGTAACAAACTGAGGAAAGCTAGATATCACAGCAATGCTTCATTCAGAGAGAGGCTAAAGAAAATTAAGAAAGCTAATTATCAAAACAATATTATATTCAGGGAAAGATATAAGAAAATTATGAGAAAAGTTGCTAACATTCAATACAAGACAAATTTTGTGTACAGACAGCAAGTTGCAATGAGAAACGTGAAACGAAAAAAGCAAGAGAAAATTAATATGAGAAATTGTGATCATGTTTTGAAAAAATTTAGGGAAATTATTTCACATGGTCCTGAATATGTATGTTGTGTATGTTTGAAATTATTATTCAAAAATCAAGTATTGAAGTGCACAAAAGCAAAATATAATGATACGAAATGCTTAAAAGAGGAGTACTTGCATACATGCAGTGATGACTGTGATGTTGACTGTCAAATAGTCAAGTCACCAAGAAATTCTTTATGGATTTGTTACACTTGCCACAGGAAATTATTAGCTGGTAATATGCCTGCTGAAGCTAGCAGAAATAATTTAGAATTACATGCTATTCCTGCAGAACTTGGAAATCTGAATCACTTGGAAATGCATTTGATTGCACTAAACATTCCATTTATGAAAATTTTGAACCTGCCTAAAGGAGGACAATATGGAGTACATGGCCCAACAGTTTGTGTACCTTCACGCACAGATGAAACTGTAAAGATATTACCTCGACCAGAGACTGATGATCAATTCATTCGTGTAAAATTGAAAAGAAAACTGTCATATAAAGGATATTATGAATATCAATTTGTCAAGAAAAAGAATGTGCTAGCTGCATTGAAATATTTGAGGAAAAATAATAAGTGGTATTCTGATATTGCGATAGATAATGAATGGAGCTCTGATTTATCAGAGAGAAGCAGTAAAGCAGGTTGTGTTAAACCATTGGATTCAAATGAAACTAATGATAATGATGACGATGATGATATGGAGGATGATCAAAATGGACAATTACAAGGCATTCAGTTGGACACATGTTTACAGAAGGTTGATATGAGGCAGGAAGTGCTTGATCAGTTTTTTGATGATATTATATGTTGTGCACCTTGTGAAAAGAATAGTCCTGTATCGCTGTTGATGGATAAGAGTAATGAGGCAAAATGTTTTCCTGCTCTATTTCCAACTGGCCAGCCAACATTTCATGATACCAGGTACACTGATGTAACACTTGGTCGTTATTTACATAATCGCCTGATGCATGTAGACAACAGATTTGCAAAAAATACAGAATATATATTTTATGCTCAGTGTATATATGAACTGCAACAAATACTTTCTAATGTTTCTATAGCTCTCAGAAAAAGCTCAGAGGAAGTAGATAATTCCATATCGATGCAATGTTCAGATCTAAAAGATGCAAGAAAGGTTCATGAGATATTGGATTCAAATAAAGGATACAAATTTCTGAAACAAATACGGGGAACACCACCATACTGGCAGTCTACACAGAAAGATGTATTAGCAATGGTTAGACAACTTGGAAAGCCTACATGGTTTGCATCATTTTCATCAGCTGAAATGAGATGGCCTGAAGTCATTAATACACTGCTCAATCAACAAGGTGATAGAAGAAAAGCAAATGATCTAGATTGGACAGATAAGTGTAATTTATTAAAGTCAAATCCAGTGACAGTAGCTCGTATGTTTGACAAACGCTTTCATGCATTTTTGAACAAAGTGATTCTTTCTCCGGCAGAACCTATTGGCAAAATAATTGACTACTTCTACAGAATTGAATTTCAACAGAGAGGATCTCCACACACACACTGTATATTCTGGGTTGAAAACGCACCTAACTTGGGTATTGACAAAGATGAAAATGTCACAGATTTTGTTGATAAGTACATTTCATGCAACATTCCATGTGAGGATGAAGATGAAGAACTATATGAAATAGTGAAGAATGTTCAACTTCATTCAAAGAAACATTCAAAATCATGCAAGAAAAAGGGAACTACCTGTCGATTTAATTTTCCAAGACCACCTTCTGAGAAAACATTTGTTGTGAAGCCTGATGATAATCCGGAAGTTACAGATGAAGCTCAAGAAATTCTGTCTACAGTAAAGAATTCATCATGTATGGAACGCACATATGATAATGCTAGACAGCTCTTTGAAGTTCTTGGGATGTGTCAAAAGGAATTTGAAGATGCCTATAATGTCGTAGCTACAAAAGAAGATATAGTCATGAGAAGAGATCCAAAAGATATATGGGTGAATCAATACAATCCATTCTTACTCAGAGCTTGGAATGCCAATATGGATTTGCAGTATATAACAAATGAGTATGCCTGCATCGTTTATGTTGTGTCATACATGTCAAAAGCAGAAAGAGAGATGGGTTTGCTCTTGAAAAATGCAGAAAGTGAAATGAAAGAGGGCAATGAAGATGCTCGGAAAAGTATGAAAGAAATAGGACATGTGTACATGCAAAACCGTGAAGTTTCAGCGCAAGAAAGTGTGTATCGTGTTTGTAGCCTGAGACTGAAAGAGTGCTCAAGAAAAGTAGAGTTTATACCTGTTGGACCAAACCCTGTGAGAATGAGTTTACCATTGAGTGTTATTCAAAGCAGACGAGATGATGATGATAGGAGTCCATGGATGCCAAACAGGATTGATAAATATAAAGCCCGACCTGATGGTTTTGAATTTGAAAATATGTGTTTAGCCACATTTTGTTCGAAGTATAGACTACTCAGTGAATCTGATATAAAGGGTAAGAAACCGAAACAGAAAGTGTTCAAACTGAGAGATCAGCTGGGCTATGTACAAAAACGATCAAGAACCAATGATGCTGTATTAAGATATCCTCGTTTTTCACCGACCGTAACCCCAGAGAAATATTATCAGAGTATACTGCAACTGTATTTGCCATTCCGCATTGATAAACAGTTAAAACCTAATCAATTCATGACATATCAGGAATTTTACCAAACTGGTTCTGTACGAATGTATAATAAAAACCTGGAAAGTGTCAAAAGTATTGTCAGTGAAAATCTCAGGCAGTTTGAAAAAAATGCTGATATAATTGATCAAGCACAAGAATATCTTGAGAAATTTGGTCCACAAGAAGATGCATGGGGATTACTCTGCCCAGAAACAGAAATTGAAAGACATGAAACAGCTAAAATCCATGAAGAAGTTGAAGATGCTGACAATGAATTTAGAATCCCAGATCTGGAGTCCAAATCTCAGGAGAAAGAGTCATATGGCATAGAATTTCGATCATGTAGCGTTTCGAGAGAAGACAGTAATGTCTTATTAAGAACTTTAAATAGCAAGCAGCAAAAGGTGTTCTACAAAATACGTCAATGGTGTCTTGACAGAGTTAACGGAAAAGAACCAACAACATTTCAGATATTTGTGACAGGTGGTGCTGGAACAGGAAAAAGTCATCTAGTGAAATGCATATGTAATGAAGGGACAAGAATTCTTAGCAGAATGATGCATAATCCAGATGATATTTCAATTATGAAAGTAGCTCCAACTGGAATTGCGGCTTACAACATTGGTGGTAGTACTATTCATAATGCTCTGTCCATACCCATTTCTGCTACACTACCTTACCAACCGCTTGGAGAAGAGAAGATAAGTCATTTACGTAATCAGCTGGGTCAACTACAGATACTAATAATTGATGAAATATCAATGGTTGATCAGAAGCTGTTGTGGTATATACATGGACGTTTAAGGCAAATAAAACAGACACGTGATAATACTCCATTTGGAAAGGTTTCAGTTATTGCAGTTGGAGATTTCTATCAGTTACCCCCAGTAAAAGGTACTCCTTTGTATAAAGATACACTGCAAAGTTCTTTATGGACAGACAACTTCTCTATAATTAACTTGGATGAAATAATGAGACAAAAAGATGATGCAAAGTTTGCTGTTCTTTTGAACAAATTAAGGATAAAAGGAAAGAAAGATGAATTATCTAGTGATGATATAGCAGTTCTTCAATCATGCCAAACTGGAGAACAATGTGAGGATGGATTGCATATATATTCTTCAAACAAACAAGTAAATGACTGGAATAAAATAATGCTTCACAAGAAATGCACAAATATCATATGTATTGATGCAGAAGATTCTGAACTTGATAATGAGGGTAAAAACAAAAGATGTGACAAGCCGCGGAGATGTACTAAAGCTTCCTTGCCAGCATATCTTTGGATTGCTGAAAATTCTAGAGTGATGCTTATCAAAAATGTGAATGTGACCAAAGGCTTATCAAATGGCTGCATTGGCACTGTATCTGACATAGTAAGAGTAAATGAAAACGCAAGACCTACAAATGTGGTGGTAAAATTTGACAATGGAAAGGTAGGAATTCAGTCGATAGAAATGCAACAGGAATCAATCGGAAAAAAATATACTAGGAAACAATTTCCCTTGAAATTAGCATACGCATGCACAATACATAAAGTACAAGGCATGACAGTGGAAAAAGCTGTTGTTTCTCTGAAAAATATATTTTTGCCTGGGCAAGCATATGTAGCTCTGAGCCGTGTTAGATCATTAGGTGGACTAACAATTGAAGATTTTGATCCAAAAGTTATGTATTGCAATCCAGCTGTTCAAGAAAGTTTAGAGAACATGCCAACATTTATTGATGACACAAACATTGGTAATGATGTCTCCATTGCAACTATGAATATAATGTTACATAATATTCAAGGTCTTAAAGCACATTTCAAAGATATTCAATCGAATTTCCTATTAAAAAATTCTGATATTGTTTGTTTAACTGAAACTTGGCTTAATGATGACATTTTTGATGTGAATTTAGATCAGTTTAAAATGTACAATCAGCCTCGGTCAAAGTCTTATTCTGATGAAAGTCCCTTATTTTCTGCACTGAAAAATCAAGCACATGGTGGAGTTGCAGTGTATAGTAAAGTCAAATCTATTAGTAGGCTGGATTTACATGTCAATAATCTAGAATATATTACATTTGCTATAACTTGTCCTTCATGTCTCATTTCAGTGATATATAGACCACCTAGATATGACAAGAAACAATTTTGTAAGAAACTAAAGAGGTTACTTATAGAATTGCAGCAAAGAAGTACGAAATGTATAGTTATTGGTGACTTTAATGAAAATCTTAGACAAAATTCGAGTAATTCATGTGTGCATAAATTGATGTGTTCTTATGGATATCAACAACATGTACTTGATGCTACAACAGAAGGTGATACATTGATTGATCATGTATATAGCACAGGTGTCGATACACTTCATGCTGAAGTTATTCCCCTTTATTACAGTTACCATGAAGCTATTAGAATACAGTTTTGATGAGTGGTATCATGAGTTTATGCCAAGTAATGTGGTATATTCTCAAATCAAAAAAGATTTATTTTCATTTGTCATATTTTCTTTTGTAATGCAGAATTAGGTAAACAGAATATATCATTACAAATGTAGGAGAGAGTATACAACAATAAAAAAAGACTCAGTAATAGTGATACATTATATTTAATACTGAAGTGATTGAAGTTAAAAGAAAGGGATGGATCCACTGAAAAGATCATGCTTGTGAATATGAAACAAAACCTCAACAAAAGTAAGATTACTACAGAAAAAAATGACATTACAAGACAAAAAGTAACAAGACAGTAATATTAAGACATCGGAATAGACAAAAACACATGACAAAAGTAATTTTGTTTCAAAGTAATTGCTAATGACAGTTGCATTAAAGCTCAGAAATGTGATCATTGCAGCATACAATCATTACAATGTAGAACAGAATTGAAATGAAATAGAGCAGATATAGAATTGAAGTAAAACAAAGCACAGACATGAGACAGACATAGAACAACAATATAACATAGCCTAGAAGATTATTGTGTTTACTATAGGAACTAAATTTTGCAAACTGATCATTTGAGAATATGTACTGTATGTTAATACAGAAAGTTGAATGCTAAGGAAAAGTTTTTTTGATCGTGTGATAAGTGTCATGAGCACTAGCAAAGCCAGACAGGGGGGCACAAGGCTCTTGCCCCTTAATGGAATTTCTGGTCTGCCTCTGATGAGAAAAAGAAAATCAAGGGAAAGCAGGTAATAAAATGTTTAAATGACCCTAAACAAAGTAAGAGTTGTATATGTATTCAAAATTCTAATATACATTCATGTTTTGTAATTCATATCAATCAATACTTCATAATAAAACACAGAGTGATGACTATGACTCTTCATGTTTTTAACACAAGATTCGACTCAGTCATGTTTGTGGTATATACCACAAGTTTTGCATCCTTTCACCCAAATCATTTTAACTAGTGCTCAAACCCCTGTTTCCACAACAGTTCGTATTGATCAATTTCTATCATTTATTAGTATTTGGCAGACATTGAGCAAGCAAAGAAGTGGCGAAATAACACATTAGTCTTGGATTATATCCATATGATCAATATTCAATGGCTTTTCTTTTGCTTGTTGAAGGTTGAAGTGGCCTGTGTTTGTGCCTGACATCTCCATCCTTTCATCCAAGTGCTGCAGAGGTAAGTTTAGTATCCTTTCCTTTTCATCACACTCAAGCCAAAGGCTCAAGTGAGCTAATGCGATCACGTTTCATCTGACACTTGTCGTGCATTGTCCATCGTATGTCATGCATAAACTTTGAACATTTTCATCTTCTTGAAAATACCGTATGACTAATTTTCACTGAACTTGGCTCAAAGCATGCTTTAAACCATAGACAATTTATATGGAGCAACATGTGTGATATTGCCTAATTTGTAACAAAATACTGTAAAACATAACATATTGGAAGCACAATATTTTCACAAATTGGGGCTGATACAATTTTTGTGGCATGAAATTTTCGCTAATTGCCAGTAGCGTTTAATTCATATAAAAAAATAATATTCGTGAAAGTAAGGTGCATGTGAGCATTCCTCTTTTTACGGCAGACCATATGACACTTGGCGCTCCATACAAATTCTCCATAGTTTAAAGCATGATTTCAATTGCACCATCTTTGTGAATTCGGGCCAATATGTCTGAAATATACACAAGAAACCCTTTTGAAGTTAAAAGTCCATATCATTAACAGTTATCACACTTAACTTTTATCCCAGAACATAGCAGATATCATATTTATGCTAATATTTCAACGATGTTGAAAGAGGAATTTCTTGCATCGGTAACAGTAAGTCTTTCATGTTTTTTTCGCCAGGCCTTGCTCAAGAGAGAGAACATGCCAGCTTTGCAGTATTCTCTTGATGTGATACCGAGACTAGGAGTCTACTTTTGAAAGCCCAAATGATCAAACCATCTGTGGATCACATCTATCTCTATTGTGTAGATGACTGTCAACCCTACATCAAACTGCATGGCATGGAAGACACTCTCACTCACTTTCCGTCACCATGCCCTGAATGTAGCTGGGAAAGCACCTGCTAGAGTGTGCCTTCTAAGTAGACTATTCGGCCTAACTGGGAGGCGATTTTACCATCACTCTCTGCTCCACTGCTCTCGCCCTTGTCTATGCTTCAGCTGAATACTGTGTCTCTGCCTGGGGGCATAGGTGCCATACTAAGAAGGTGGACGCCCAACTCAACTCTGCTCTCTTCACCATCACAGGCTGCCTGAAATCAACCCCTACTAACCAGCTCCCTGTGCTAGTAGGCATTCCACCCCATCACCATAGAAGAGAAGCTGCTACAAGACACGGAGCACTGAAGGCTGCCACGAAGATTACCACCCCCTCCATACCAAGATGCATGCTGTCTTCCCTAGACAGCGTCTTAACCCTATCTCTGTCACAGGCCGATAAAATCGGCCCAAAAATTGCAATAGAAATGCTTCGGTTGATATTATCGGCCCTATTTTGATTTACAGATTACTTCAAAGGCTATGACACTACCAGTCTCTAAACTCATTTGTGATTGGCTGACAGTGTAAGGAAATGATTTCCAGCGTGAAAAAAGCTTCCCCACCTTTAACCAATCAGGAAAGCTTTCTCAAAGTCCAAGAAATTGTGGTGGCCCCGCCCATGTTCATTTGCATTCAGACTACAATGTATTGTGTACAGTTTTGCCATGTGTGGAGAACTCACGTATGCGCGGCAGGGACAAATTACGGGCCGCGACATTATTGATTGTGACGTAATCGACCTTGATAGCATAAACAATTTATCGTTTATGATCCCTTCATTTTTAATTACCCCTATATTGAATAAGCACTAAATAAAAGAAAAACAAAAAAGGGTGGAAAGTATAGGTATCTTCATTTCATACATATTCATGTCTTTAAAACACTCCAGTCATAGTTACAAAATCTCACTAAAAATTCCATATAAGTAGTTATTTTTGCACCCTTAATTTCATGCATTAAATATCAAATTATGTCAATTATTTTTACGTCATCGTAATAGTATAAATAACATTTTTGGGGGATTTTTTTATATTCATTCCTCTTGAATTTGAATGAAAGAGGTCATGCCTGCCTGTTTCGTGCAATCGGTTTCCATCTTAGAATTTTTTGCTTATCTACCCATTCTCCTAAAGAAGGGGTACAATAGCGTGTCGTGAGCCCGATGGGCTACTAAAATCAGAGCTATTGTGTTGCTAGCGTTAATTTTGGGGGATATCGAGGTGACATGATTATGATCTCCGGTGAAGTTAGTTTTTTGTGTAATAACGATTAGATAGAATGCACTTGGTATTACATTTTTTTCCCTTTAGGGGAAAAATACAAGATACTTTCTCGATGTAAGAGCCGCAGAATTTTATTTTTATTGGAGTGGCGCTCGCGCTTCCGCCTTGTGCGTAGGCGCAGAGATTCAGTCCCACATCGTTTGTTGTTCGACGCTTGAACGTGCATTTTGGCACATGCCTATGGCAACTGCGTTATGTCGTGCTATTTTGTAGGTTAGGCTGGTTTTTGTGCAGAATGCATCCTTTGCTGCATGGTTCCTTGGTTAATAAGGTTTTGTTAAAACGTGAAAGTTCTGTGTGAAGTCGGATACTGCTTTGGCTTGCTTACGAGAGGGTCTGAATCTAAGCTGCTAAAGTCTCACTTTATGTACAATTTTGCTTTGGGACAACTGTATACTGTAGTGTATGTAGCCTGGATAACCAGTACTAGCTTCTAAATATGAATTTTTTTTTGTGTGTTTTTTTTTAAGATTTATCAGTTTGGGCAATTTGTAATATCTGTCCAGGCGTCGATGTTCTATAACCTTACTAAATTACCTTCAAGTCTCCATACCATGGACCTGGTAACGGTGGTTCAGGCATGCTTTTGTGGATTTAAGCCTATACAAATGCCTTCAAGAAATTGGAAAAGGAGTACATAATAGGTAGATTTGATATAGATACGTCTATACTATATACATTGTACTGTATGTGATATTTGTGAGTAGGGCCTATTATCAGTATGGTTGCACATTTGCCTTCAGCTTTTGCAATGTTTATATCCACTCATTCCAACACAATGATGATGGGCAAGGTGAAATTGTTTACCAATGATGATATAATGACAAAATATGACATTGATGCAATCAATTGCTAATTGAAAAAAAACAAAAACAACAACAACAAAGAATGAAAATATAGTGCTTTATATTTTTTAGGTGCACATAAATTAAATGTGCCAATGACCCTTAGAAGTGTGAAAAGTATCTACTACAATACTCGGTAACATACATATAAGAAAACACCCTGTCCATAATATTCAACCATGCACTTGTCACCTCATATTTGTCGCTGTGGTGGACTTGCGTTCTGCAAGGACGTCTTTGGGATGTCTTTCTTGGGTTACATTGTTTTCTTGTAACCCAACAAATGACTAAAATAACAGAAGAAGACTGGAAGAAAAAAACAACAACAACAAAGAGCCAGTACTGTAGCAACCTCAGGCTATTGTCATCATCCACCCACACTTCTAGCTGCTTATTTGTATTTTTTCTGTTTTAAGCTATGCCAGAGTTAGAATGCGTTTGATATAAAAATATTGCAGGTACCATGGTAGCGGTACTAGTCATGCTAGTAGAGAGTGACATGAATTTGCATGGTGTGATGCTGAGACTTGCAAACATTTTCATTTTTTTTTTTTTTTTTTTGCTGCCTGCAATGGAGAATATCATTCATTTACAGTACTAAATATAGGGACTGTTGGAATATTATTTTGGTCTCAAGAAAGTGACAGAGTGCATGTGGTTTACTTTTTTATTTTTATCATTTATCAATGTTAATGAATTCAACATCACAAAGAACAGTGTTACACGACCTGAAAGAGTATTCAGCTACAGGTAGTGATGTATGTTGACTTTCCATCCACTGCTCATAAAAAAAAAAAAAAATTAGCTGCTGCACAGATGTAATTTCCTTCTTACTTGAATAAGGAAGTACATGTACAGATTTATGCTAAAACATGTACCGGTACTAAATAATGCAGTTGGTGCAATGGATGTGGGTGAGGTCGTTTGTTTTGTTGTTGTTTTCAGTGAGCAAAGCAACGAAATGTGCAGATGTAAATATATGTAGAGGTAGTAAAGTACTGCTGTGTGATGGCGTTGAACAGTTAAGTCTTGAACTGTGGATACTATGCTTGCAGTGCACACATATTTAGAAGACTTCAACATGACTTGAATGAGCGCTTTATGAGTGGGGGGGGGGGCAATCAATTGAAACTTTTCAACAAAGCTGATAGTTAAACAATAGCAATAAAAATGAAGTAAAAACAAGGTGATCAACATGTTTCAATAGGGCGTGCTACAATTAACACTAATCACAATGTCGTGACGAAGACAACAGAGAAATTCTTGAGACTGCTGAATGCTAAATGTGTCAAGATTAATTTTGCCTCCACACTTTGAGAGATTTCAAGTCATTGCTGGTCAGTCAGCCTGGACTTTACTGCTCTCTCAAATGAAATTGTTGGCAAACTAATGTGTTTTTTTTTTTTTTCTGTCAACTGATGGTGCAATGGTAATGAACATGGTTGAAATGATGAGCAGTCAATGGTGACTGATGGACAGACATCTGACTGCCTTAGCAGTGCTTAGTGTTGTCCGCTTGGCTTTTGTGCACCGTCACTGCAGTGTGCAAAGTGAACTGTGCAGTCTTTGTAAAAGTTGTGTTCTCTCCTGTACAGTCAAGTCGTTTTTCATTTGTGGAAGTTTTGATTGTAACAGTAGTAGCACGGTGTACCGGTACAGGAGTTCGTGGGATGAACTACTGGCACAATCCTTCCGTAACCTTGGCCACCACCCGCCCCTCTGGCCCCGGCCCGCGGCGCTCGGCTCCGCGGTCGACTGTAAAGTAACCCGCGCCGCCCGTGTCGCGGCCCGTGTGGTGACCATATATTTGATTTGCCGTAAAGTGTAAATCGAACTGCCCTGAGCAGTGCACAAGGTCAAATTCAAGGGTAATAAATGTTTCACAAAAAAATTCTAACATGAACAGGAACCACACGAACTTAACAGGAATGTCCTGAATAATGTCAAACAGGCCATCACATTTCACAGAAAATTCCCGTCGAAACACCGAAAAAGTGAAGAAAATAAGCTGAAAATTGATCGTAATTACGATCCTCTCTGTGTGTCCCATGGGACCAACTCGTCATGACAGCGACATGACTTCAAACGTCGACCCATTGCGAGTTGAATGTTTTGCTAGGAACGTTCTAATTTTTATGAGAGATTGGGTATATCTTGCTCTTCTGGATTTTCTCTGAAACATGTTTGGAAACCACTCTGAGTTTTTCTAATGACGTCAGATCTTGAGTCACCACCCTCGCTCATTTGATCGGTTTCGAACGGAACCCGAATCAAAGTATTTTTTATGAATGATAAAGTGAGCCCTCTCTCGGCGGATGTGCACAATATGGCTGCGCGCGTAAGCTGTCCATTGCTTCTGTGTTGACGTAACATACGTGAACTTACACGAATCTGTATATGTGGGACTGTAATAGAGATCGCCGCGAGCGATGAAAAGATCGTACACGTGGGTCAATTTTCATCCATTTTATCTAAGTCAAAATAGTAAAACATGAAGTGAAAACAATCAGATTAGGGATTTCAACATCTCTGAATTCTGTGAAGGGGTATAGTTTCAGTAATATCGGCCTCATAAATGATCTGAAGAATAGATGAACACTGCACCGAAACACTGCACATTCGGTGCAGGAGTTGCAACTGTTTACTCAGCACTAACAGCAGTGCAATGGGTCTCTAGTTAGCCGGGGCCAGCGGGGCAGGTGTAAGGAGCAATAGGGTTACAGTAGCTTCCTGCTGGCGGCCTGAAGCTGTACAGTCTTGATGTTGGGGTATGTTTGACTGTTTATTATTATTACATGATGAAACCGACACTATGCGAAACTTCAGTTCAATGCAGGTTTATCATAAACAAAATGACTGCTGTGATAGTTAATTCTGTTTCAATAAGGAAAGTGCAGAAAGTCGTAGACTAGCATATGATGATCAACTAGCTGGAATGCATGGACACTCCAACGTCTGAATATTTTCAATAACATTTTTTATCCTTAGATTATCTTATCATTATGGCATTATCATAGGACAAGATTAATATAAATTTGAAAGGAAAAAGCACAATTCAATTTATATTTTCAGCTTGACAAGATACAAACACGCTTTGTCTACTTTCAGGCCAACATCACTCACAAAATCAGAAATTACACAAAATGTGTGAAATCTAGGTTGTAATTGCCACAGACTTGTTCATAAAATGAAAAGTACTGGTACTGATGCTATTGATGAAAAAATCATACCATCTGAAAGCTGAATAAATTCTCTACAACATCTATGAGACCTTTTTGTGATGCAACCTCATGTGTGGAAAAATGAGGTGGTAACATGTAGAAATAAGTCTACATGCATTGATAATTATGTGACATAAGAGGGCGTCTAACTTGAAATTGAAGTGCGCCCTCACTCAGATTATTATAGAAAATGAAAGTTTAGACCATAAGCTTTCAAATGATGTATAACATGACACATTAATGTCAATAATAATAATCAGAAATGACCATCAACAATCTTGTGTCTGTGCACTGCAAAATGCCTGAGCACTCTGGCTACCGTACGGCGTATGTGACAGATATAGGGTTAAAAAACAGGGAACCTTTTGTTAGCTCATAATTGTCATCAATACATTGTATGTCGTAAACAAAAAACACTCACTCAATGATATTCTATGTACAAATTTGAAATGGTTGATAACTAAAACATGATGTTGATGGTTCCCTGAAAAAAATACTGTTGACCTGGATATTTGGTGTGTAGCTTATTGATCACAAGTTGGACTGCTAAGCTGAATTCCGGTACAAAAACTGGTGATGTAGATGTTACTGGCAACAGCCATGTTGTGATCTGAGAAGTATTGCAGGACAAAGAATTATTTTTCCAAAGGATAATGAATGAAACTGTTTGTGACATTAGTGGATGTGTAGAAAGTAAAATAGTTTGTCTATATGGCAGATTTTAGTGAAGATTCTCATTTTGCTAAAGTACACATACTATTACTCGTATATATACAGGCAAATATTTGCTAGGTTTACATGCAACATGCAGTAAGATTATCATGTGTATGGAGTCTGTATTATTTTTTTGTTTTTTGTTTTGCCTGAGCATGATATACCTTTTTGGATATGGAAATTCTGAGAATGCGCAGTACTGTAAAAGTGCATATTTTTGTGTGACTAATTTTTCGCGCCTGGCGTGGTAAGAAGAGTTTCACATGTTTTTAATTTCGTGGAGTCAAGATAGTAATTACGGGAATATATGGCAAGCAAAAATGTTAGCGTGCTTTTACTTTTGCGCTAGTTTCTGATTGCACGAAATGCGCAAAAATCTCAACACCGAGAAAATTTCCACTTTTACAGTAAGTGTATGCACAGTTCTAAGAAATATTTCATGATCATAAAGGCATACATAAAAGAGCATAATACATGGTAGTTTGCTGATTTTATCAGAGTGAGTTGAATAACAGAAAAGAGGCAGTTTGCTCTAAGAGTTGTACTCATCTGTAGTTTCATATACATTATAAATGTATTTATAATGGAGGTGCTGTGTATACTGTGAACTGAATCAAGCAAAGAAAGGTTTGAATAACCATAAGAGATACTCACATGTGTATATCATGTTTTATATAAAATATGGAGTTGTTATTAACCTAGCAATGTCATGTAAAATGTATGAAGGATACCAAGAGTATGGTAGATATTGACTGCCCTCATTAAACCTCAAAGATAGTTAAGTCAGTTGGTTCAGTGTGACAAGTGAGGCCTGTAATTCTTTGTGCTTTGATGAAAAAAAAAAATGCAGCGGTATTGTTTTTAGCAGTGACTTATATTGTAAAAAAATGACATGTGAACTTGTGCAAGTGTCATAGATTGTGTCAGACACCTGTCCAGTGGCAGGTCCAGAAGGAGGGGGGTGGGGGGGGGGGGCGTAGGGAGAATGTTGGAGCACATACTTTGTTAGTTTGAAATTGTGACTCATCCGCCCGCTGCAAAGTTGGATCCACCGGTCCGACAATCTAGATTGAGGTGCCACTTCAGATGGCCAGCTTGTTATGTGGTATCGTTATTTAAGAAAACATTATTTTATTAAGTTACAAGGCGTCTCCTATTGCTCTTGACAATGTCAAGGCTTTGATGTAGATTTCAACACAACGACAAGTTAATTAATGTGTGTACTATATGAATGTCATAGGAATTCAGATGTGTATATGTGCCTTGGCTATATGCAGTTTGTACAGATTTTTTTTTTGTGTGTGTGATAATTTGTTATAATCTTAATTTTTTTTTTGCATGGTCATGACGTTACCTCCATAGAAGAAAACTTACCACGGGGGTATTCACACCAACCAGATAAGTTAAGTGCCCATATTTCTATTGAATATGACTTTATATGCTTTATGCGATACAGCTTACTCTAAATGTAGTATAACGCCTAGAGGCTGCCATTGCAGAACCACATAAGCAGCAAGACATGCAATTTTTGTGTCATACTTGGCAGATATGCTTTGTTTGTACCTTTCATTACAGATGTTTATTTGTCTGTGTTATAGCAAATCTATGCTATAATGCATGGTTTTGTTTGAAGCCGTTGAACCAACACACAGTTCAGCCAGATCAACCTCAAGTGAATTTACAATCAGTTTTATTTGCTGTTTACAACCTGCTACTCAATTATGTACATGCATTGATATTGTTTTTTGGCAGGTAGTAAGACGGTGTACATACGGTTATTTTTCCTTTTTTGTCGTACGTCAGTGCTAGTCAGGACTTTTGTACTCGGGGGGTGGGGGGGGGGGGGGTGGGGTGAGGGGAGGATACCTTGTAGCAGCACGTACCCTGTTAGTTTGACAATAAGTGCCAGCTGAGAGAGGGAGATATTTCAATTGGTATTATTATCATGTTACTCTCTCTGGATGCTCCCCCGATGGCAAAAAGAAACAAAAGAGATGATTTTTGCTGACCAGTTCTTTGACCACGGTTATAAAAAAAAGGTACACGTAGGCTTATCCCATAATACTTGCTATGTAGTCCCCTTTTCTCATCATTAACCGCAGTTCATGATCACGATCGAGGCCTCTTTAGAAAGTGACGTGGCCAATGTATTTCACCAAATCGACCTGGGATTCGGACTGTCGCAATGGCTCGTACCTTGTACACCTATTTGTATATGCCGCACCTTCACTATTACGTCCCCTCAAGCTTAAAACCTTTGTTTGAGCACATGCAGGTGATGCTGTTATATTCTCATTGAGAGTTGTATAATCAACTCACTGATTAATCAATAATTCTGTTGAAAGCACCCCATAATTATCACCTGTGTGTGATACATAATGTACATGACAATAAAACGTGCATATTCATAATTGAACGTAATATCCAGTTGTCAACGACTGTTATTAGTAAAATCGATTGGAGTCATAGCTCAGGAAGTTGGAATATGGCTATATACTATGATGAGAATGTGTTTGGTGCGCAATCCAATTACATAACGATAAAAACATCTTGTCACATATAACACATCACAATGACTACCTTCAAACTGTATGGAACACATTTCTATACATGTACAGGCATTTTGCTTTGTTTGGTCACACCAAATGAGTAGGAGTAAGAATCAGTCTCATATCATAATTGAAGTTCTGTGTGCAGTGAATAGAATGCATTCTGACATTGATATGCTGCACACGCCGGCTCTCACTTTACCAATGTCAACACTTGATCAAGAGACAAAAAAAAAAAAAAAAAATGAAAAAAAAAAACGAAAAAAAAACCACCAGTATGAAGGGTTTTATACTTCTGGATAAAGCTGTTTGTTATGCTTTTCAAACAGTTTGTGTGTGTGTGTGTGTGTGTTTTTGTGTGCGTGTGCGTGTGTGTGTTCCATGTACCATCCACAGTTAAACATGATTTTAATTAAGACCAAAAAAAAAAAAGTAGACTTACTTAGAATGAAATATACTGGGTAAAAAATCTACGAATTAAATTGTTACTAATGTTAAAGGGTTCAGTTGAGGGGACATTGGGCTTTTGATGTTTGGATTCTCATTTAGAAAAGGGAGTCAGACCTGCCATCTTTGGCACTGAATTCCGTATACACTAACGAAGATACAGAATGAAGTGTATTTGACCTTTGACCTCACTTTGCACACCCAAGATGGCATCTGAGCAAAAAGGTGGTTATTTTGTGAAATGATTCTTGTAACCAGTCTTTGCGTATACAAAATAGGGGAAAGATAGGACATGTATTCACCAATATACAGGATGAAACAAAGGATACATAATGATAGTGCAAAGTCTCAGCTACAACATATTAAAATCAGGGAGAATTTCACCGAAGCATAAGTGAGCTAGTGCTCGAAAAAGATAGTCATGTCAATTTTCATTTGCAGAAAAACTGCACTCCCATAGAGATAACACGTCATAACAAAGATAGAGAAAGAAGTACATATGACACTAGACCCCACTTTGCACAGACAAGATGGCATCTGGGCAAAAAGTGGTTATTTTGTGAAATAATTCTTCAATGGTCTTTGCGTGTGCAAAATATGGGAGAGATAGAACATGTATTCACTAAGATACAGGATGAAACATTTATGACCTTTGACCCTAATTTACATACCCAAGATGGTGTCCGATCAAGTAGTTGTTATTTTATGAAATAATGTACGTGACATGAACTGAACATGTTCAAAATTTGAGGGTGATAGAGGGTGTTTTCCTTGAGTTATTGCAAAGAAAGTTGCAGAAAGAAAGAAACATTTCAATACATTGAAGATAAGCTTTAAATTCAACCAAGTTTTTTTTTAACAAGATCCCGACATCATATGACAAAAAAGGGTACATTACAATAGCCCAAAGCCTCAGCTACAACATATTAAAATCTGGGAGAAATTCACCGAAGCATAAGTGAGCTAGTGCTAAAAAAAGATAGTCATGTCAATTTTCATTTGCAGAAAAACTGCACTCCCATAGAGATAACACGTCATAACGGAGATACAGAAAGAAGTACATATGATCTTTGACCCCACTTTGCACAGACAAGATGGCATCTGAGCAAAAAGTGGTTATTTTGTGAAATAATTCTTGTAACATGGTCTTTGCGTGTGCAAAATATGGGAGAGATAGGACATGTATTCATTAAGATACAGGATGAAACATTTATGACCTTTGACCCTAATTTACATACCCAAGATGGCGTCTGATCAAGTAGTTGTTATTTTATGAAATAATGTACGTGACATGAACTAAACATGTGCAAAATTTGGGGATGATAGGGGCTGTTTTTCTTGAGTTATTGCAAAGAAAGTTGCAGAAAGAAAGAAACATCTTAATACATCGAAGATAAGCTATAATTTCAACCAAGTTTTTTAACGTGATCCCGACATCGTATGACAAAATGGAGGACACATTACGGATAGCCCAAAGTCTCAGCTACAACATATCAAAATCTGGGAGAAATTCACCGAAGCATAAGTGAGCTAGTGCTCGAGAAAGACAGTCATATCAATTTTCATTTCCAGAAAAACTGCACTCCCATAGAGATAACACGTAAACTGGTCAAATTTGACAAGGTTACATTCAATCCATTTTTATGAGGTAATGTCGTCATCCAGTCAAAATGTTGTTATAACATTAGTGAAAGAACATTAAATAATCTACATCATACTGAAATCTGGGTGAAAATTGGCAAAGGATTACTGAGATACGCTCGAGTGAACTTGAAATATGATGACGTCATTCTGAAAATTTACTTTTTTTATTTTATTAAGAAATTTGATATCTTTTAATCATTTTTTCAGCATCGCCAACATATGAAATGACATGTACAACTCATCAGCTTTCAGAATATGTAAAGAAAATGGGGGGTCACCGTCCATCCTGACGAGTAAAATCGGATTTAAAATTGGCGGTTTTTTGGCATTGTTGCACTGTATACCGCCATTGACGCGCGCGCGGAATTTCAACTTTGACGGACCCGTATGACGTCATATTGAGTGGAATTGACTTGAAACTTGGTAGAAATATTCCTTGACATTTCAGGCATCCGATAAACGTAAAAAATAGGGAAATTTCTATTGCATATGAGCTGTGCATACGTATATGTGCGCGCGCGTACGCGTCCGTCCGATTTTTTCCATTTTTCAAAAAATGCTCCAAATGGTCTGAAACGTGTGCAAAAAAAATTTGAGCTCGATTTGAGCATACAAATATTTCAACGCGCGCGTACGCGCACGTTTTAAGAGAAAATATGAATTTTTAGAATATGAGTAGAATGCGCATAACTTGAAATATAGTTGACGTAAATTTCATTGAAAAACTCCATTCCATTAATGAGATATGATTGAGAATGTGTTTTCATATAATGACGTCATAGTGACGTCACGGTCGACTGATCACTATGATTTTATTAGACCCGTCGTCTTTGGGACATGATACATATATGGTATAAATTTGAAATTGATAGGAAGAACACTTTCTGAGCTAATCGATACACAAATTTTGTCCAGAAATAAAGAAAGAAGAAGAAGAAGAAGAAGAAGAAGAAGACCCAACAAAGAATCCGTACAGATACAGAAGGTGATCCGAGAGGATACTCGGATCACCTAACTAGACTTGGAATTTGTCAACACTGACAAATTAGGTGATCCGATCTTCTCGAAAATCAAGGATTTGAGTTCTGATCCCAATATAGGCATGACCATACAGGTTTCATCTGTGTTTAGGAACATTGGCCGTGTGATGTTTGGATTCTCATTTAGAAAAGGGAGTCAGGTCTGCCATCTTTGGTACCAAATTCCGTATACACTATAACGAAGATACAAAATGAAGTACATATGACCTTTGACCCCACTTTGCACAGCCAAGATGGCATCTGAGCAAAAAGTGGTTATTTTGTGAAATGATCCTTGTAACATGGTCTTTACGTGTGCAAAATATGGACAAGATAGGACATGTATTCACCAAGGTACAGGTTGAAACATTTATGACCTTTGACCCTAATTTACATACCCAAGATGGTGTCTGATCAAGTAGTTGTTGTTTTATGAAATAATGTACGTGACATGAACTAAACATGTGCAAAATATGGGGATGATAGGGGCTGTTTTTCTTGAGTTATTGCAAAGAAAGTTGCAGAGAGAAAGAAATATCTCAATACATCGAAGATGAGTTTGATTTCAACCAAGTTTTTTGACGTAATCACGGCGTCGTATGAAAAAATTGAGGGTACAAAACGATAGCCCAAAGTCTCAGCTACAACATATTAAAATCTGGGAGAAATTCACCGAAGAGTAAGTGAGCTAGTGCTCGATAAAGACCGTCATGTCAATTTTCATTTCCAGAAAAATTCCCTCCCATAGAGATAACACGTAAACTATTTAAATTTGACAAGGTTACATTATATCCATTTTCACTAGGTGAAGACATCATCCGATTAAAATTTTGATGAACAAAACTTAAAGAGTATTAAATTGGCTACAACATACTAAAATCTGGAAGAAATTCACCGAAGGGTAAGTGAGCTAGTCGTCGATAAAGACAATCAGGTCAATTTTCACATCTAGAAAAATTCCCTCCCATAGAGATAACACGTCATAACGAAGATACAGGAAGAAGTACATATGACCTTTGACCCCACTTTGCGCAGACAAGATGGCCTCTAAGCCAAAAATGGTTATTTTGAGAAATGATCCTTGTAACATGGTCTTTACGTGTGCAAAATATGGGAAAGATAGGACACGTATTTACCAAGATACAGGATAAAACATTTATGACCTTTGACCCTAATTTACATACCCAAGATGGTGTCTGATCAAGTAGTTGTTATTTTGTGAAATAATGTACGTGACATGAACTAAACATGTGCAAAATATGGTGGTGATAGGATATGGTTTTCTTGAGTTATTGCAAAGAAAGTTGCAGAAAGGAAGAAATATTTCAATACGTCGAAGATAAGCTTTAATTTTAACCAAGTTTTTGGACGTGATGCCGACTCCGTATGAAAAAACGAAGGGCACACTTACGATAGCCCAAAGTCTCAGCTACAACATACTAAAATATGGGAGAAATTCACCGAAGCATAAGTGAGCTAGTGCTCGATAAAGATAGTCATGTCAGTTTTCATTTCCAGAAAAACTGCACTCCCATAGAGATAACACGTAAACTGGTCAAATTTGACAATGTTACTTTTAATCCATTTTTACGAGGTGATGTCGTCATCCAATCAAAATGTTGTTATTATATGACTGAAAGACCATTTAATAAGCTACAACATATTGAAATTTGGACGAAAATCAACAAAGAATAAGTGAGATACGCTTGAGTGAACTTAAAATTTGATGACGTCATTTTGAAAATTTACTTTTTTTACTTTATTAAGAAATTTGATATCTTTTAATCATTTTTTCAGCATCGCCAACCCATGAAATGACATGTACAACTCATCAGCTTTCAGAATATGTAAAGAAAATGGGGGGTCACCGTCCATCCTGACGAGTAAAATCGGATTCAAAATTGGCGGTTTTTTGGCATTGTTGCACTGTATATCGCCATTGACGCGCGCGCGGAATTTCAACTTTGACGGGCCCGTCTGACGTCATATTGAGTCGGATCGACTTGAAACTTGGTAGAAATATTCCTTGACATTTTACGCATCCGATAAGTGTGAAAAAACGGGGAATTTCTATTGCGTATGAGCTGTACGTGCGTATATGTGCGCGCGCGTACGCGTCCGTCCAATTTTTTCAGTTTTTCAAAAAATGCTCCAAATGGTCTGAAACGTATGCAAAAAAAAATTGAGCGCGATTGGAGCATACAAATATTTCAACGCGCGCGTACGCGCACGTTTTAACGATGCGATGAATTTTGAAAACATGAGTAGAATTCCCTTGAATTGAAATTTACGTGACGTAAATTTCATTGAAAAATTCCATTCCATTAATGAGATATGATTGAAAATGTGTTTTCATATAATGACGTCATAGTGACGTCACGGTCGACTGATCACTACGATTTTACTTGACCCGTCGTCTTTGGGACATGATACATATATGGTATAATTTTGACATTGATAGGAAGAGGACTTTTTGAGCTAATCTCTACACAAATTTTGTCCAGAAATAAAGAAGGAAAAAGAATCCGTACAGATACAGAAGGTGATCCGAAGGATACTCGGATCACCTAACTAGACTCGGAATTTGTCAAGACTGACAAATTAGGTGATCCGATTTTTTTTTTTAATCAATGATTCGAGTCCTGATCGCAATAGGCATGACCATATAGATTTTATCTGTGTTTAGAGACATTGGCCGTGTGATATTTGGATTCTCATTTAGAAAAGAGAGTGAGGTCTACCATCTTTGGTACCAAATTCGGTATAAACCAGGGAGGTACCCCCCTGGTATAAACTATAACGAAGATACAGAATGAAGTACATTTGACCATTGACCCAACTTTGCACAGCCAAGATGGCATCTGAGCAAAAAGTGGTTATTTTGTGAAATGATCCTTGTAACATGGTCTTTACGTGTGCAAAATATGGGAAAGATAGGACATGTATTCACCAAGATACAGGTTGAAACATTTATGACCTTTGATCCTAATTTACATACCCAAGATGGTGTCTGATCAAGTAGTTGTTATTTTATGAAATAATGTACGTGACATGAACTAAACATGTGCAAAATATGGGCGTGATAGGGGCTGTTTTTCTTGAGTTATTGCAAAGAAAGTTGTAGAAAGAAAGAAATATCTCAATACATCGAAGATAAGTTTGATTTCAACCAAGTTTCTTGACGTGATCTCGGCGTCGTATGAAAAAATGGAGGGTATAGTCACGATAGCCCAAAGTCTGAGCTACAACATATTAAAATCTGGGAGAAATTCACAGAAGAGTAAGTGAGCTAGTGTTCGATAAAGACCGTCATGTCAATTTTCATTTCCAGAAAAATTCCCTCCCATAGAGATAACACGTAAACTGGTTAAATTTGACAAGGTTACATTATATCTATTTTCACGAGGTGAAGACATCATCCGATTAAAACTTTGATTGAACAAAACTTAAAGAGTATTACATTGGCTACAACATACTAAAATCTGGAAGAAATTCACCGAAGGGTAATTGAGCTAGTCGTCGATAAAGACAATCGTGTCAATTTTCACATCTAGAAAATTTCCCTCCCATAGAGATAACACGTCATAATGAAGATAAAGAAAGAAGTACATATGACCTTTGACCCTACTTTGCACAGACAAGATGGCGTCTGAGCAAAAAGTGGTTATTTTGTGAAATGATTCTTGTAACATGGTCTTTACGTATGCAAAATATGGGAAAGATAGGACATGTATTCACCAAGATACAGGATGAAACATTTTTGACCTTTGACCCTAATTTACATACCCAAGAAGGTGCCCGATCAAGTAGTTGTTATTTTATGAAATAATGTACGTGACATAAACTAAACATGTGAAAAATATTGGGCTGATAGAGCTTGTTTTTCTTGAGTTATTGCAAAGAAAGTTGCAGAAAGAAAGGAATATGAAAATACATGGAAGATAAGCTTTAATTTCAACCAAGTTTTTGGGCATGATGCCGACTCCGTATGAAAAAACGAAGGGTACACTAACGATAGCCCAAAGTCTCAGCTACAACATACTAAAATATGGTAGAAATTCACCGAAGCATAAGTGAGCTAGTGCTCGATAAAGATAGTCATGTCAGTTTTCATTTCCAGAAAAACTGCACTCCCATAGAGATAACACGTAAACTGGTCAAATTTAACAATGTTACTTTTAATCCCTTTTTACGAGGTGATGCCGTCATCCAATCAAATTGTTGTTATTATATATCTGAAAGACCATTTAATAAGCTACAACATATTGAAATTTGGACGAAAATCAAGTAAAGAATAAGTGAGATATGCTTGAATGAACTTGAAATTTGCTGACGTCACTTTTGAAAATTTACTTTTTTAACTTTATTAAGAAATTTGATATATTTTAATCATTTTTCCAGCATTGCCAACCCATGAAATGACATGTACAACTCATCAGCTTTCAGAATATGTAAAGAAAATGGGGGGTCACCGTCCATCCTGACGAGTAAAATCGGATTTAAAATTGGCAGTTTTTTGGCATTGTTGCACTGTATATCGCCATTGACGCGCGCGCGGAATTTCAACTTTGACGGACCCGTATGACGTCATTTTGAGTGGGATTGACTTGAAACTTGGTAGAAATATTCCTTGACATTTCAGACATCCGATCAAAGTGAAAAAATGGGAAATTTCTATTGCATATGAGCTGTGCATGCGTATATGTGCGCGCGCGTACGCGTCCGTCCAATTTTTTCAATTTTTCAAAAAATGCTCCAATTGGTCTGAAACGTATGCAAAAAAATTTTGAGCTCAATTGGAGCATACAAATATTTCAACGCGCGCGTACGTGCACGTCTTAAGCGATAATATGAATTTTGAGAATATGAGTAGAATGCGCTTCACTTGAAATATATGTGACGTGAATTTCATTGAAAAATTCCATTCCATTAATGAGATATGAATGAGAATGTGCTTTCATATAATGACGTCATAGTAACGTCACGGTTGACTGATCACTATGATTTTATTAGATCTGTCGTCTTTGGGACATGATACATATGTGACCCTGCACCTCAAAACAAACAAAAAGTCGCCAGACATGAATTTTTAGTTAAGACCATATTCTGAAAAAGCATACTTTAAGCTTTAAAATGATGTATAACTCAAATCAAATGGACTCTCCTAACTTATCTAAATATTGGAAAGAAAGCACAAACTCAGGAAAGTGTGAACTGAGAAAAGAGGCTCTGAAGTACAGTGTCCATTCAAGCGCTTAATCTTTCCCAAACCGTGCTGGCTGTGCGATGAATGGGACAAAAAACAGGAAGTAAACCACCAGAGTAACAACAATGAAAGGATTATCAAATTAAACTGAAATTAAGCATGCCTCATTAGCACATTCTGTCCATAATCAATGCCAACTTTCAAAGCAGTAGCACTATCCTTTCAAAAGTTAGTACAGTTGAAAGTGAAGAGTGTGGACAAGGTTTTTCAGAAATGAAAAAGGGATTCTAAAGACACACCTAATCACACTATTCTACCAAAGATGTTCGAGATAAACTGCTAAAAAAAAAACACTTTCCTGCCCGTTTTATGATACCAAATTTTAGCATATTGTAAAAGAAGACCTGCTCTTTCAGAAAAAATGAAAAAGTCAAGTTCGTCTAGGTTGACCCATTTCACTTCTTTTCAGTCCTCACGCAAAATCAGTGTGTGCGACTTTATGTTCGTTTTGAGGTGCACGGTCACATATATAGTATAATTTTGACATTGATAGGATGAGGACTTTCTGAGCTAACCTCTACACAACATTTGAGGAGAAAGAACTTTTTTGTGACAACGGGAAGTTTAACACTAGACTTGGAATTTGTCAAGACTGACAAATTAGGTGATCCGATCTCTTCGGAAATCAATGATTTTAGGCCCGATCCCAATAGGCATGACCAAACAGGTTTCATCTTGTTAATAGGGACATTGGCCGTGTGATGTTTGGATTCTCATTTAGAACAGGGAGTCAGACCTGTCATCTATGGTACACAATTCCGTATACACTAAGATACAGAATAAAGTATATTTGATCTTTGACCCCACTTTGCACAGACAAGATGGCATCTGAGCAAAAAGTGGTTATCTTGTAAAATGATCCCCGTAATATGGTCTTTACGTGTGCAAAATATGGGAAAGATAGGACATGTATTCACCAAGATACAGGATGAACAATTTATGACCTTTGACCCTAATTTACATACACAAGATGGCGTCTGATCAAGTAGTTGTTATTTTATGAAATAATATACGTAACATTAACTAAACATGTGCAAAATATGGGGGTGATTGGGCCTGTATTTCTTGAGTTATTGCAAAGAAAGTTGCAGAAAAAAAGAAATATCTCAATACATCGAAGATAAGCTTTAATTTCAACCAAGATTTTTGACATGATCCCGACAACGTATGAAGAATTAATTCACACATTCACGATAGCGCAAAGTCTCAGCTACAACATATTAAAATATGGGAGGAATTCACTTAAGGGTAAGTGAGCTAGTCCTCAATAAAGATAGTCATGTCCATTTTCATTTCCAGAAAAACTACACTCCCATAGAGATAACACGTAAACTGGTCAAATTTGACATGGTTACTTTCAATTCATTTTTCGAGGTGATGCCGTCATCTAATCAAAATTTTGTAAATATGATTATGAAAGAGCATTTTATAAGCTACAACATACTGAAATCTGGGCCAAAATTGGCGAAGGATAAGTGAGATACGCTAGAGTGACATTGAAATTTGATGACGTCATTTTGAAAATTTACTCTTTTTATTTTATTAAGAAATTTGATATCTTTTAATCATTTTTTCACCACTGCCACCCCATGAAATGACATGTACAACTCACCAGCTTTCAGAATATGTAAAGAAAATGGGGGGTCACCGTCCATCCTGACGAGTAAAATCGGATTTAAAATAGGCGTTTTTTTTGCATAGTTGCACTGTATATCGCCATTGACGCGCGCGCGGGATTTCAACTTTGACGGGCCCGTATGACGTCATATTGAGTTGGATTGATTTGAAACTTGGTCGAAATATTCCTTGACATTTCAGACATCCGATCTGTGTGAAAAAACGGGAAATTTCTATTGCATATGAGCTGTACGTGCGTATATGTGCGCGCGCGTACGCGTCCGTCCAATTTTTTCAATTTTTCAAAAAATGCTCCAAATGGTCTGAAACGTGTGCAAAAAAATTTTGAGCTCGATTGGAGCATACGAATATTTCAACGCGCGCGTACGCGCACGTTTTAAGCGTACAGATGAATTTTGAGAACATAAGTAGAATCGGCTTTATTCGAACTATATATGAGGTAATTTTTTATAGAAAAATTCTTTTCCATTAATGAGATATGAATGAGAATGTGTTTTCATATAATGACGTCATAGTGACGTCACGGTCGACTAATCACTATGATTTTATTAGATCTGTCGTCTTTGGGACATGATACATATATGGTATAATTTTGACATTGATAGGATGAGGACTTTCTGAGCTAACCTCTACACAACATTTGAGGAGAAAGAACTTTTTTTGTGACAACGGGAAGTTTAACACTAGACTTGGAATTTGTCAACACTGACAAATTAGGTGATCCGATCTGTTCGTAAATCAACGATTTGAGTCTCCTGATCCCAATAGGCATGACCATACCGGTTTCATCTGTGTTTAGTGGACATTGGCCGTGTGATGTTTGGATTCTCATTTAGAAAAGGGAGTCAGACCTGCCATCTATGGTACACAATTCCGTATACACTAACGAAGATACAGAATGAAGTATATTTGACCTTTGACCCCAATTTGCACAGACAAGATGGCATCTGAGCAAAAAATTTTTATTTTGTGAAATGATCCTTGTAACATGGTCTTTACGTGTGCAAAATATGGGAAAGATAGGACATGTATTCACCAAGATACAGGTTGAAACATTTATGACCTTTGACCCTAATTTACATACCCAAGATGGTGTCTGATCAAGTAGTTGTTATTTTATGAAATAATGTACGTGACATGAACTAAACATGTGCAAAATATTGGCGTGATAGGGACTGTTTTTCTTGAGTTATTGCAAAGAAAGTTGTAGAAAGAAAGAAATATGTCAATACATCGAAGATAAGTTTGATTTCAACCAAGTTTTTTAACGTGATCTCGGGGTCGTATGAAAAAATGCAGGGTATAGTCACGATAGCCCAAAGTCTGAGCTACAACATATTAAAATCTGGGAGAAATTCACAGAAGAGTAAGTGAGCTAGTGTTTAATAAAGATAGTCATGTCAGTTTTCATTTCCAGAAAAACTGCACTCCCATAGAGATAACACGTAAACTGGTCAAATTTAACAATGTTACTTTTAATCCCTTTTTACGAGGTGATGCCGTCATCCAATCAAATTGTTGTTATTATATATCTGAAAGACCATTTAATAAGCTACAACATATTGAAATTTGGACGAAAATCAACTAAAGAATAAGTGAGATATGCTTGAATGAACTTGAAATTTGATGACGTCATTTTGAAAATTTACTTTTTTAACTTTATTAAGAAATTTGATATATTTTAATCATTTTTCCAGCATTGCCAACCCATGAAATGACATGTACAACTCATCAGCTTTCAGAATATGTAAAGAAAATGGGGGGTCACCGTCGATCCTGACGAGTAAAATCGGATTTAAAATTGGCAGTTTTTTGGCATTGTTGCACTGTATATCGCCATTGACGCGCGCGCGGAATTTCAACTTTGACGGACCCGTATGACGTCATTTTGAGTGGGATTGACTTGAAACTTGGTAGAAATATTCCTTGACATTTCAGACATCCGATCAAAGTGAAAAAACGGGAAATTTTCATTGTATATGAGCTGTGCGTGCGTATATGTGCGCGCGCGTACGCGTCCGTCCGATTTTTTCAATTTTTCAAAAAATGCTCCAAATGGTCTGAAACGTGTGCAAAAAAATTTTGAGCTCGATTTGAGCATACAAATATTTCAACGCGCGCGTACGCGCACGTTTGAAGTATATAGATGAATTTTGAAAACATGAGTAGAATCACGTTGACTTGAACTATATGAGACGTAAATTTCATTGGAAAATTCCATTCCATTAATGAGATATTATTGAGAATGTGTTTTCATATAATGACGTCATAGTGACGTCACGGTCGACTGATCACTTTGATTTTATTAGATCTGTCGTCTTTGGGACATGATACATATATGGTATAAGTTTGACATTCATAGGCAATGCACTTTCTGAGCTAATCTCTACACAACTTTTGTAGAGAAAGAACTTTTTTGTGACAACGGGAAGTTTAACACTAGACTTGGAATTTGTCAACACTGACAAATTAGGTGATCCGATTTTTTTTTAATCGATGATTCGAGTCCTGATCGCAATAGACATGACCATACAGGTTTCATCTGTGTTTAATGACATTGACCGTGTGATGTTTTAATTCTCATTTAGAAAAGAGAGTCAGGTCTGCCATCTTTGGTACCAAATTTAGTATACACTATAACGAAGATACAGAATGAAACAGTTATGACCTTTGATCCTAATATACCTACTCAAGATGGTGTTCGATCAAGTAGTTGTTATCTTATAATAATGTACGTGACATGAACTAAACATGTGCAAAATATGGGGGTAATAGGGAATGTCTTTCTTGAGTTATTGCAAAGAAAGTTGCAGAAAGAAAGTAACATGAAAATACATCGAAGCTAAGCTTTAATTTTTGCGAAGTTTTTCGACGTGATTTCGATGTCGCATGAAAAAGAGTGGGCAAAGAAACGATAGCGCAAAGTCTCAGCTACAACATATTAAAATCTGGGAGAAATTCACAGAAGAGTAAGTGAGCTAGTGTTCGATAAAGACCGTCATGTCAATTTTCATTTCCAGAAAAATTCCCTCCCATAGAGATAACACGTAAACTGGTTAAATTTGACAAGGTTACATTATATCTATTTTCACGAGGTGAAGACATCATCCGATTAAAACTTTGATTAACAAATCTTAAAGAGTATTATATTGGCTACAACATACTAAAATCTGGAAGAAATTCACCGAAGGGTAAGTGAGTTAGTCGTCGATAAAGACAATCATGTCAATTTTCACATCTAGAAAAATTCCCTCCCATAGAGATAACACGTCATAATGAAGATAAAGAAAGAAGTACATATGACATTTGACCCTACTTTGCACAGACAAGATGGCGTCTGAGCAAAAAGTGGTTATTTTGTGAAATGATTCTTGTAACATGGTCTTTACGTATGCAAAATATGGGAAAGATAAGACATGTATTCACCAAGATACAGGATGAAACATTTTTGACCTTTGACCCTAATTTACATACCCAAGAAGGTGCCCGATCAAGTAGTTGTTATTTTATGAAATAATGTACGTGACATAAACTAAACATGTGCAAAATATTGGGCTGATAGAGCTTGTTTTTCTTGAGTTATTGCAAAGAAAGTTGCAGAAAGAAAGGAATATGAAAATACATGGAAGATAAGCTTTAATTTCAACCAAGTTTTTGGGCATGATGCCGACTCCGTATGAAAAAACGAAGGGTACACTCACGATAGCCCAAAGTCTCAGCTACAACATACTAAAATATGGGAGAAATTCACCGAAGCATAAGTGAGCTAGTGCTCGATAAAGATAGTCATGTCAGTTTTCATTTCCAGAAAAACTGCACTCCCATAGAGATAACACGTAAACTGGTCAAATTTAACAATGTTACATTTAATCCCTTTTTACGAGGTAATGCCGTCATCCAATCAAATTGTTGTTATTATACATCTGAAAGACCATTTAATAAGCTACAACATATTGAAATTTGGACGAAAATCAACTAAAGAATAAGTGAGATATGCTTGAATGAACTTGAAATTTGATGACGTCATTTTGAAAATTTACTTTTTTAACTTTATTAAGAAATTTGATATATTTTAATCATTTTTCCAGCATTGCCAACCCATGAAATGACATGTACAACTCATTAGCTTTCAGAATATGTAAAGAAAATGGGGGGTCACCGTCCATCCTGACGAGTAAAATCGGATTTAAAATTGGACGTTTTTTGGCATTGTTGCACTGTATATCGCCATTGACGCGCGCGCGGAATTTCAACTTTGACGGACCCGTATGACGTCATTTTGAGTGGGATTGACTTGAAACTTGGTAGAAATATTCCTTGACATTTCAGACATCCGATCAAAGTGAAAAAACGGGAAATTGTTATTGCATATGAGCTGTGCGTGCGTATATGCGCGCGCGCGTACGCGTCCGTCCGATTTTGTCAATTTTTCAAAAAATGCTCCAATTGGTCTGAAACGTATGCAAAAAAATTTTGAGCTCGATTGGAGCATACAAATATTTCAACGCGCGCGTACGTGCGCGTCTTAAGTGTTAATATGAATTTTGAGAATATGAGTGGAATTCGCTTGACTTGAAATATATGTGACGTGAATTTCATTGAAAAATTCCATTCCATTAATGAGATATGAATGAGAATGTGTTTTCATATAATGACGTCATAGTAACGTCACGGTTGACTGATCACTATGATTTTATTAGATCTGTCGTCTTTGGGACATGATACATATATAGTATAATTTTGACATTGATAGGATGAGGACTTTCTGAGCTAACCTCTACACAACATTTGAGGAGAAAGAACTTTTTTGTGACAACGGGAAGTTTAACACTAGACTTGGAATTTGTCAAGACTGACAAATTAGGTGATCCGATCTCTTCGGAAATCAATGATTTTAGTCCCGATCCCAATAGGTATGACCAAACAGGTTTTATCTGTGTTAATAGGGACATTGATGTGTGATGTTTGGATTCTCATTTAGAAAAGGGAGTCAGACCTGCCATCTATGGTACACAATTCCGTATACACTAAGATACAGAATGAAGTATATTTGATCTTTTACCCCACTTTGCACAGACAAGATGGCATCTGAGCAAAACGTGGTTATTTTGTGAAATGATCCCTGTAATATGGTCTTTACGTGTGCAAAATATGGGAAAGATAGGACATGTATTCACCAAGATACAGGGTAAAACATTTATGACCTTTGACCCTAATTTGTATACCCAAGATGGCGTCAAATCAAGTAGTTGTTATTTTATGAAATAATGTATGTGGCATGATCTAAACATGTGCAAAATATGGGGGTGATTGAGTCTGTTTTTCTTGAGTTATTGCAAAGAAAGTTGCAGAAAGAAAGAAATGTCTCAATACATCGAAGATAAGCTTTAATTTCAACCAAGTTTTTTGACGTAATCCCGAAACCGTATGAAGAAACAAAGGGCACATTAACAATAGCGCAAAGTCTCAGCTACAACATATTAAAATCTGGGAGAAATTCACAGAAGAGTAAGTGAGCTAGTGTCCGATAAAGACCGTCATGTCAATTTTCATTTCCAGAAAAATTCCCTCCCATAGAGATAACACGTAAACTGGTTAAATTTGACAAGGTTACATTATATCTATTTTCACGAGGTGAAGACATCATCCGATTAAAACTTTGATTGAACAAAACTTAAAGAGTATTACATTGGCTACAACATACTAAAATCTGGAAGAAATTCACCGAAGGGTAATTGAGCTAGTCGTCGATAAAGACAATCATGTCAATTTTCACATCTAGAAAAATTCCCTCCCATAGAGATAACACGTCATAATGAAGATAAAGAAAGAAGTACATATGACCTTTGACCCTACTTTGCACAGACAAGATGGCGTGTGAGCAAAAAGTGGTTATTTTGTGAAATGATTCTTGTAATATGGTCTTTACGTGTGCAAAATATGAGAAAGATAGGACATGTATTCACCAAGATACAGGATGAAACATTTTTGACCTTTGACCCTAATTTACATACCCAAGATGGTGCCCGATCAAGTAGTTGTTATTTTATGAAATAATGTACGTGACATGAACTAAACATGTGCAAAATATTGTGGTGATAGGTCTTACTTTTCTTGAGTTATTGCAAAGAAAGTTGCAGAAAGAAAGGAATATGAAAATACATGGAAGATAAGCTTTAATTTCAACCAAGTTTTTGGGCATGATGCCGACTCCGTATGAAAAAACGAAGGGCACACTTACGATAGCCCGAAGTCTCAGCTACAACATACTAAAATATGGGAGAAATTCACCGAAGCATAAGTGAGCTAGTGGTCGATAAAGTAGTCATGTCAGTTTTCATTTCCAGAAAAACTGCACTCCCATAGAGATAACACGTAAACTGGTCAAATTTGATAATGTTACTTTCAATCCATTTTTACGAGGTGATGCCGTCATCCAATCAAAATGTTGTTATTATATGACTGAAAGACCATGCAATAAGCTACAACATATTGAATTTTGGACGAAAATCAACAAAAGAATAAGTGAGATACGCTTGAATGAACTTAAAATTTGATGACGTCATTTTCAATACATCGAAGATAAGCTTGAATTTCAACCAAGTTTTTGGACGTGATGCCGACTCCTTATGAAAAAACTATGGGCACAATTACGATAGCCCAAAGTCTCAGCTACAACATACTAAAATCTTGGAGAAATTCACCGAAGCATAAGTGAGCTAGTGCTCGATAAAGATAGTCACGACAATTTTCATTTCCAGAAAAATTCCCTCCCATAGAGATAACACGTAACCTGGTTAAATTTGACAAGGTTACATTATATCCATTTTTCACGAGGTGAAGACATCATCCGATTGAAACTTTGATTGAACAAAACTTAAAGAGTATTACATTGGCTACAACATACTAAAATCTGGAAGAAATTCACTGAAGGGTAAGTGAGCTAGTCGTCGATAAAGACAATCATGTCAATTTTCACATCTAGAAAAATTCCCTCCCATAGAGATAACACGTCATAATGAAGATAAAGAAAGAAGTACATATGACCTTTGACCCTACTTTGCACAGACAAGATGGCGTGTGAGCAAAAAGTGGTTATTTTGTGAAATGATTCTTGTAATATGGTCTTTACGTGTGCAAAATATGAGAAAGATAGGACATGTATTCACCAAGATACAGGATGAAACATTTTTGACCTTTGACCCTAATTTACATACCCAAGATGGTGCCCGATCAAGTAGTTGTTATTTTATGAAATAATGTACGTGACATGAACTAAACATGTGCAAAATATTGTGGTGATAGGTCTTACTTTTCTTGAGTTATTGCAAAGAAAGTTGCAGAAAGAAAGGAATATGAAAATACATGGAAGATAAGCTTTAATTTCAACCAAGTTTTTGGGCATGATGCCGACTCCTTATGAAAAAACGAAGGGCACACTTACGATAGCCCGAAGTCTCAGCTACAACATACTAAAATATGGGAGAAATTCACCGAAGCATAAGTGAGCTAGTGGTCGATAAAGTAGTCATGTCAGTTTTCATTTCCAGAAAAACTGCACTCCCATAGAGATAACACGTAAACTGGTCAAATTTGATAATGTTACTTTCAATCCATTTTTACGAGGTGATGCCGTCATCCAATCAAAATGTTGTTATTATATGACTGAAAGACCATGCAATAAGCTACAACATATTGAATTTTGGACGAAAATCAACAAAAGAATAAGCGAGATACGCTTGAATGAACTTAAAATTTGATGACGTCATTTTGAAAATTTACTTTTTTTTACTTTATTAAGAAATTTGATATCTTTTAATCATTTTTCCAGCATCGCCAACCCATGAAATGACATTTACAACTCATCAGCTTTCAGAATATGTAAAGAAAATGGGGGGTCACCGTCCATCCTGGCGAGTAAAATCGGATTCAAAATTGGCGGTTTTTTGGCATAGTTGCACTGTATATCGCCATTGCCGCGCGCGCGGAATTTCAACTTTGACGTTCCCGTGTGACGTCATAATGAGTCGGATTGACTTGAAACTTGGTAGAAATATTCCTTGACAATTCAGGCATCCGATCAGTGTAAAAAAACGGGAAATTTCTATTGCATATGAGCTGTGCGTGCGTATATGTGCGCGCGCGTACGCGTCCGTCCGATTTTTTCAATTTTTCAAAAAATGCTCCAAATGGTCTGAAACGTGTGCAAAAAAAATTTGAGCTCGATTTGAGCATACAAATATTTCAACGCGCGCGTACGCGCATTTTTTAAGGGAAAATATGGATTCTGAAAATATGAGTAGAATGCGCATAATTTGAAATATATGTGACGTAAATTTCATTGAAAAATTCCATTCCATTAATGACATATGATTGAGAATGTGTTTTCATATAATGACGTCATAGTGACGTCACGGTCGACTGATCACTTTGATTTTAGTTCGATTGCCGTCTTTGGGACATGATACATATATGGTATGATTTTGACATTGATAAGAAGAGGACTTTCTGAGCTAATCCATACACAACTTTTGAGGAGAAAGAAGAAAAAGAAGAAGAAAGAATCCGTACAGATACAGAAGGTGATCCGAGAGGATACTCGGATCACCTAACTAGACTTGGAATTTGTCAAGACTGACAAATTAGGTGATCCGATTTTTTTTTAATCAATGATTCGAGTCCTGATCGCAATAGGCATGACCATATAGGTTTCATCTGTGTTTAGAGACATTGGACGTGTGATATTTGGATTCTCATTTAGAAAAGAGAGTCAGGTCTGCTATCTCTGTTACCAAATTCGGTATACACTATAACGAAGATACAGAATGAAGTATATTTGACCATTGACCCAACTTTGCACAGCCAAGATGGCATCTGAGCAAAAGGTGGTTATTTTGTGAAATGATTCTTGTAACATGGCCTTTGCGTGTGCAAAATATGGGAAAGATAGGACATGTATTCACCAAGATACAGGTTAAAACATTTATGACCTTTGACCCTAATTTACATACCCAAGATGGTGTCTGATCAAGTAGTTGTTATTTTATGAAATAATGTACGTGACATAAACTAAACATGTGCCAAATATGGGGATGATAGGGGCTGTTTTTCTTGAGTTATTGCAAAGAAAGTTGCAGAGAGAAAGAAATATCTCAATACATCGAATATAAGTTTGATGTCAACCAAGTTTTTACGTGATCTCGGCATCGTATGAAAAAATGGAGAATCACTGATGATAGCCCAAAGTCTCAGCTACATCATATTAAAATCTGGGAGAAATTTACAGAAGAGTAAGTGAGGTAGTGCCCGATAAAGACCGTCATGTCAATTTTCATTTCCAGAAAAATTCCCTCCCATAGAGATAACACGTAAACTGGTTAAATTTGACAAGGTTACATTATATCCATTTTCACGTGGTGAAGACATCATCCGATTAAAACTTTGATTCACAAAACTTAAAGAGTATTACATTGGCTACAACATACTAAAATCTGGAAGAAATTCACCGAAGGGTAATTGAGCTAGTCGTCGATAAAGACAATCATGTCAATTTTCACATCTAGAAAAATTCCCTCCCATAGAGATAACACGTCATAATGAAGATAAAGAAAGAAGTACATATGACCTTTGACCCTACTTTGCACAGACAAGATAGCGTCTGAGCAAAAAGTGGTTATTTTGTGAAATGATTCTTGTAACATGGTCTTTACGTATACAAAATATGGGAAAGATAAGACATGTATTCACCAAGATACAGGATGAAACATTTTTGACCTTTGACCCTAATTTACATACCCAAGATGGTGCCCGATCAAGTAGTTGTTATTTTATGAAATAATGTACGTGACATAAACTAAACATGTGCAAAATATTGGGCTGATAGAGCTTGTTTTTCTTGAGTTATTGCAAAGAAAGTTGCAGAAAGAAAGGAATATGAAAATACATGGAAGATAAGCTTTAATTTCAACCAAGTTTTTGGGCATGATGCCGACTCCGTATGAAAAAACGAAGAGCACACTAACGATAGCCCAAAGTCTCAGCTACAACATACTAAAATATGGGAGAAATTCACCGAAGCATAAGTGAGCTAGTGCTCGATAAAGATAGTCATGTCAGTTTTCATTTCCAGAAAAACTGCACTCCCATAGAGATAACACGTAAACTGGTCAAATTTGACAAGATTACTTTAAATCCCTTTTTACGAGGTGATGCCGTCATCCAATCAAATTGTTGTTATCATATATCTGAAAGACCATTTAATAAGCTACAACATATTGAAATTTGGACGAAAATCAACTAAAGAAAAAGTGAGATATGCTTGAATGAACTTGAAATTTGATGACGTCATTTTGAAAATTTACTTTTTTAACTTTATTAAGAAATTTGATATCTTTTAATCATTTTTTCAGCATCGCCAACCCATGAAATGACATGTACAACTCATCAGCTTTCAGAATATGTAAAGAAAATGGGGGGTCACCGTCCATCCTGACGAGTAAAATCGGATTTAAAATTGGCGGTTTTTTGGCATTGTTGCACTGTATATCGCCATTGACGCGCGCGCGGAATTTCAACTTTGACGGGCCCGTATGACGTCATATTGAGTCGGATTGACTTGAAACTTGGTAGAAATATTACTTGACATTTCAGGCATCCGATAAACGTAAAAAAATGGGAAATTTCAGTTGCATATGAGCTGTGCGTGCGTATATATGCGCGCGCGTACGCGTCCGTCCGATTTTTTCAATTTTTCAAAAAATGCTCCAAATGGTCTGAAACGTGTGCAAAAAAAAATTGAGCTCGATTAGAGCATACAAATATTTTAACGCGCGCGTACGCGCGCGTTTTAAGAGAAAATATGAATTTTGAGAATATGAGTAGAATGCGCATAACTTGAAATATATGTGACGTAAATTTCATTGAAAAATTCCATTCCATTG